>NW_026776063.1:0-28712 GCF_027477595.1 Haemorhous mexicanus
ATGTGATTTTGGGGTCCCTGAGGTGATTTTGGGGTCCCTGATGTGATTTTTGGTGTCCCTGATGTGATTTTGGGGTTCCTGAGGTGATTTTGGGGTCCCTGATGTGATTTTGGTGTCCCTGATGTGATTTTGGGGTCCCTGATGTGATTTTTGGAGTCCCTGAGGTGATTTTTGGGGTCCCTGAGGTGATTTTGGGGTGTTTTGGTGCAGTTCCAGCGGCCCCAGGAGCAGTACCCCCCGCTGAAGTTCCTGATGTGATTTTGGTGTCCCTGATGTGATTTTGGGGTCCCTGATGTGATTTTGGTGTCCCTGAGGTGATTTTGGGGTCCCTGATGTGATTTTGGGGTCCCTGAGGTGATTTTGAGGTCCCTGATGTGATTTTGGGGTCCCTGAGGTGATTTTGGGGTGTTTTGGTGCAGTTCCAGCGGCCCCAGCAGTACCCCCCACTGAAGCTCCTGATGTGATTTTGGGGTCCCTGATGTGATTTTGGTGTCCCTGATGTGATTTTGGTGTCCCTGATGTGATTTTGAGGTCCCTGATGTGATTTTTGGGGTCCCTGAGGTGATTTTGGGGTGTTTTGGTGCAGTTCCAGCGGCCCCAGGAGCAGTACCCCCCGCTGAAGTTCGGCACGGTGCCCAACGGCAGCACGGAGAAGAACATCCGCAGCAACTACCCGGCCATGCACAGCTACATGGTGCCGTACAACCAGCGCGGCGTGGAGGACGCGCTGCAGCACCTCAAAACGGGGTGAGAACCCGGGAAATCGGGAAAAACGGGGAACAATGGGGAAAAATGGGGGGAAATGGGAAAAATGGAGGGAAAATGGGGAAAAATGGGGGGGAAATGGGGGGGAAATGGGGTATGGGGGGGCTACAACCAGCGTGGAGTGGGGGATGCGCTGCAGCACCTCAAAACGGGGTGAGAACCCGGGAAATGGGGAAAAACGGGGAACAATGGGGAAAATGGGGGGAAATGGGGGGAAATGGGGGAAAATGGGGGAAAAATGGGGGGGAAATGGGGTATGGGGGGGCTACAACCAGCGCGGAGTGGGGGACGCGCTGCAGCACCTCAAAACGGGGTAAAAACACGGGAAATCGGGAAAAACGGGGAGGAATGGGGGAAAATGGGGGAAATGGGGGGAAATGGGGAGAAAATGGGGGTAAATGGGGTATGGGGGGGTTAGAACCAGCGCGGCGTGGGGGACACGCTGCAGCACCTCAAAACGGGATAAGAACCCGGGAAATCGGGAAAAACGGGGAGGAATGGGGGAAAATGGGGGGAAATGGGGGGGAAATGGGGGAAATGGGGTACGGGGAAAAATGGGCAATAAAAAAGGGAGAATTGGGGTGGGGTCTGGGGGTGTGGTCGGGGGAGGAGCTTAACATAGAAGGGCGTGGCTTGGTGTGGGCGTGGCATATGATGGACAGAAGCAAATAGAGGAGGGGGGCTTTATGGGAGTGGGCGGAGCCTGATGATAAATGGGTGGAGTTGTATAATTTATGCAATGGGCGTGGCTTTGTGGGCGTGACTCAAGCACATGTTCGTCATCTGTGGGCGGAGCTTAGCACACAGGGCGTGGCCTGTAGGTGATGGGCGGGGTTTACGGGGATTGACAGCACCATGGCTGATCCTGTGGGCGGTGTTTAGTGCGCAGGTAATGCTGTGGGTGGGGCTTAAAGGCTGTGGGTGGAGCCACGTGGCCATCACCTATAAGTGGGCGGGGCTTAGGAGTATCGCCAAGACCGTAGGTGCCACTGTGGGCGGGGCTTAGTGCACAGGTGAGGCTGTGGGTGGGGATTATGTGCTGTGGGTGGAGCCTGGGCGTGGGCTGTGGGCGGGGCTTGGGGATATTCCCAACAACCCAGGTGACCCCGTGGGTGGGGTTTATTGCACAGGTGAGGCTGTGGGCGTGGTTTAGCACGGTGGGCGGAGCCTGGTGTGCATGGGCGTGGCCTATAGCCTGTGGGCGGGGCACAGGGACAGCGTTAAGTGCACAGGTGATGCCGTGGGCGGGCTTTATGTCCTGTGGGTGGGGTCTCCGAGCGGTGGGCGTGGCTTATGCCAGGGGGCGTGTCCCTCAGGAAGCTGGACGCCTTCATCTACGACGCGGCCGTGCTGAACTACATGGCCCGCAAGGAGGAGGGCTGCAAGCTGGTCACCATCGGCTCGGGGAAGGTCTTCGCCTCCACGGGCTACGGCATCGCCCTGCAGCGGGGATCGCGCTGGAAGCGCCCCGTGGACCTGGCCCTGCTCCAGCTCCTGGGGGACGGTGGGTCGGGGGGTTTGGGGGGTCCTTGGGGGGTCTTTGGGGGGGTCTTTGGGGGGTTTGGGGGGTCTTTGGGGGGTTTGGGGGTCCCTACGGCATCGCCCTGCAGCGGGGATCGCGCTGGAAGCGCCCCGTGGACCTGGCCCTGCTCCAGCTCCTGGGGGACGGTGGGGTCTGGGGGTTTGGGGGGGTTTGGGGGGTCCTTGGGGGGGTCTTTGGGGGGTTTGGGGGGTCTTTGGGGGGTTTGGGGTCCCTACGGCATCGCCCTGCAGCGGAGGATCGCGCTGGAAGCGCCCCGTGGACCTGGCCCTGCTCCAGCTCCTGGGGGACGGTGGGTCTGGGGGCTCTGGGGGTCTTTGGGGTCCTGGAGGGGTTTTGACCTTCTAACACCTCAAATGACCCCTCAGCCTCCCAAGATGACCTTTAAACCCCCCTGAGATGACCCCAAACCCCCTGAGATACCCCCAAACCCCTCTGAGATGTCCCCAAACCCCTTAAAATGCCCCCAAACCCCCCTGAGATGCCCCCTAACCCCCCAAGAAGCCTCCAAACCCCCCTGAGCTGTCCCCAAACCCTCCTGAGATGCCCCCAAACCCCCCCGAGATGTCCCCAAAACCCCCGAGATGTCCCCAAACCCCCCTGAGATGCCCCCAAACCCCCCCGAGATGTCCCCAAACCCCCCGAGATGTCCCCAAACCCCCCTGAGCTGTCCCCAAACCCTCCCGAGATGCCCCCAAACCCCCCCGAGAAGCCCCCAAACCCCTTAAAATGCCCCCAAACCCCCCGAGCTGTGTCCCAAACCCCCCTGAGATGCCCCCAAACCCCCCTGAGATGCCCCCAAACCCCCCTGAGATGCCCCCAAACCCCTCTGAGATGCCCCCAAACCCCCCCGAGCTGCCCCAGGCCCCGCTGACCCCGATCCCTGCCCTCCCCAGACGAGATCGAGATGCTGGAGCGGCTCTGGCTGTCGGGGATCTGCCACCAGGAGAAGCTGGAGGTGATGAGCAGCAAGCTGGACATCGACAACATGGCCGGGGTCTTCTACATGCTGCTGGTGGCCATGGGGCTGAGCCTGCTGGTCTTCGCCTGGGAGCACCTGGTGCACTGGAAACTGAGACACCTGGGCACACCTGGGCGGCTGCGCTGCCTGCTGGCCATCAGCAGGGTACGGGGACACTGGGGACACGGGGGACACTGGGGGGATTGGGGGCACTGGGGACATTGGGGGGGCACTGGAAGTTGAGACACCTGGGCACACCTGGGCGGCTGCGCTGCCTGCTGGCCATCAGCAGGGTACGGGGACACTGGGGACAGGGAGGACACTGGGGACACTGGGGGGATTGGGGACACTGGGGGGTTTGGGGACACTGGGGGGATTGGGGACACTGGGGACAGGGGGGACACTGGGGGGATTGGGGACACTGGGGACAGAGGGGACTGGGGACACTGGGGGGATTGGGGACATTGGGGGGGTACTGGAAGCTGAGACACCTGGGCACACCTGGGCGGCTGCGCTGCCTGCTGGCCATCAGCAGGGTACGGGGACACTGGGGACAGGGGGGGACTGGGGACATTGAGGACATGAGGGGACACTGAGGGGATTGGGGACACTGGGGGGATCGGGGACAATGGGGACATTGGGGGGACTGGGGGACACTGAGGACATGAGGGGACACTGGGGGGCAAAGGGCCATGCGGGGACAAAGGGGCACGAGGGGGACACTGTGGGACACGGGCACAGGGTGGGGACACCACTGCCCCCCCCCCAGTGCCCCCCCCAGTGCCACCGTGTCCCCCCTGTCCCCCCCCAGGGCATGTACAGCTGCTGCAGCGCCGAGGACCCCCCCACGCCCCCCCCCCCACGCCCTGCGCGCCCCCTGCGCGGCCGCCCCTCCCCCCACGCCCCCCGCCCTCCCCACCCCCACCCCCCCCCGCGACCGCCGCCCCCCCCCCGAGCGCTGGCGCCCCCCGCCCCGCCGGGGGCCCCCCCCCCGACTCCTTCCACCGCTTCTACGGCCCCATCGAGCCGCAGGGGCTCAGCCGGGGGGGGGGCTCGGCCGGGGGGGGCCGCTCCCCTCCCCCCCGCACGCCCCCCGCCCGCTACGCCCCCCCCGCCCCTCCCCCCCAGGACCCCTTCACGCCGCCCTGGCCCCGCCGCCCCCCCGCGGCCTCTACGAGCCCCTGGGGGGGGGTCCCCGAGAAGACCCCGACCCCCCCTTCGCGTACGCGCGCTTGGCCTACGAGGACGAGCGCAGCCCCCCGCGCCCCCCCGCGAGCGGCCCCCGCCGCCCCCCCCCCGCGGGGACCCCGAGGCTCAGCCGCTGCTGCGGCCCCGCCCCCACCCTCACCTGTGCCGGGGGGGGCACCCCCCACCTGGCGCCCCTCCCCCACCACCACGCCCCTCCCCCCCCGCTGTACCCCGACATCTCCGACTCGGACTCGGAGGGCTGCGAGGCCGCCCCCTCCCCCACCGCCCCCCGCCGCCGCCCCCCCCTCCTCCGCCGGGCCCCTCCCCCACCCGCCGCAGACGCCGCCGCCCCTCCCCCACTCGGCGGGGCCGCCCCTCCCCCCCCCGTGCTGGTGCGCCCCCCACCCCCTCCCCTATTTCTGCACCGTGCCCGGCCGCGAGCGCGGACCCCTCCCCCCCGCCGCCCCCCCCGGGGCGCTGCTGGTCGGCCGAGAAACTGGGGGGGGGTCCCTGGGGGGGCTACGGGGGGGGGTGGGGCAGCCTGGAGTTCTTGGGGTCCCCTCCCCCGCCGCCCCCTCCCCACCCCCCCGCACTACGCGCCCCTCCCCCCGCTGCCCCCCCGCTGCCGCAGCTGCTCGGCCGAGCGGCTCCGGGACTGGGAGGGGGGCGGGGGGGCGCTGGGGAGGGGGCGGAGGGGGGGGAGCCCCCCCCGGGGGATACTGGGGGGGTCCCTGGGCCGGGTTCTGGGGGGCGCCCCCCCCGCCCCGCCGGCACGGCCCCCCCTGCGCGCGCCGCCCCCCCCCGGCCTCGCGCAGCCTCGAGGACCTGAGCGCCTGGGGGGGGGGGGGGAGGGGCCTGGGGGGCGGGGCTCTGGGGGGCGGGGCTCTGGGGACCCTCCCCCCATCACCATCCCCACCCCCACCCCCCCCGAGGGGCTCCGTCCCCTCCCCCGCCCCCCCACCACAGCTGCGGGGGGGGGCGCGGGGGGGCGGAGCCGCT
Organism: Haemorhous mexicanus; assembly: GCF_027477595.1. NCBI lineage: Eukaryota > Metazoa > Chordata > Aves > Passeriformes > Fringillidae > Haemorhous > Haemorhous mexicanus. The sequence continues at coordinate 5,454 of NW_026776063.1, forward strand.
GGGGGCTCGGAGAGGCTCCGCCCACTTCTCCAGCCTCGAGTCCGAGGTATGACCGGGGGGGGGGGATGGGGGGGACACCTGGGGACAGAGGGGACACCTTGGGGACATCCCCGGGGACACCTTGGGGACACCCTGGGGACAGAGGGGACACCTTGGGGACATCCCCGGGACATCCCTGGGGACAGCCTCAGACACCCCTGGAGACACCCCGGGTACAGAGGGGACACCTTGGGGACATCCCCGGGGACAGATGGGACACCCTGGGGACACCTGCAGACACCCCGTGGGACAGCCTCAGACACCCCTGGGGACACCCTGGGGACAGGGGAAACACCCTGGGGACATCCCTGGACACCCTGGGGACACCCCTGGGGACACCCCCACGCCCCCGGGGACGCTCTGGTGGCCCCCCGCGGTGACAGCGAGGACACGGAGGGGCCCCCCCGGCTCCTGAGGTGACACCGGCGAGGACAAGGACACGGCGGGTGGCACCCGATGTGACAGCGAGGCACCCACGGGGACAAGGACAAGGACACGGCGGGTCCCGGTGGCCCGCGCGGTGACACCGAGGAGGAGGAGGAGGAGGATGTCACCCGAGGGACACTGGCAGGGACAGCGGGGACGAGGACATGTCCCCATGGAGTGGCACCCGCCAGGACCCGGTGACAGCGAGGACAAGGAGTGGTGGCACTCGTGGGGACAGCAAGGACACGGACGGGTCCCCGTGAGGTGACACCAGGAGGACAAGGACAGCTCGGTGGGCACCGAGGTGACAAGGATGGGGACAGTGTCACCAGGAGGACAAGGACAGCTCGGTGGCACCGAGGTGACGTGGCACTGACAGTCACCAGGGAAGACAAGTTTTGTCCCCAAAGTGCCACCACGGACATGGGCCGTGTCCCCAAGGGTGACACCAGGGCCACCAAGAGAGCCCCAGGGGACAGCTCGGGGTGTCCCTGTCCCCACGGGTGACATCAGAGCACTGTGGGTGACACCGTGACCCCGTGGGTGACACTGTGACCCTGCAGGTGGCACTGTGACCATGTAGGTGACACCGTGACCCTGTGGATGACACCACGTTGCTGTGGGTGACCCCGTGACCCCACAGGTGGCACTGTGACCCTGAGGGTGACACCGTGAGCCCAAGGGTGACCCTGTAACCCCGCAGGTGACACTGTGACCCTGTGGGTGACCCTGTGGGTGACACTGTGACCCCGCAGGTGACACTGTGACCCCATCAGTGACACTGTGACCCTGTGGGTGACCCCGCAGGTGACCCTGTGACCCCGTCAGTGACACTGTGACCCTGTGGGGTGACACTGTGACCCTGTGACCCCGCAGGTGACCCCACAGGTGACCCTGTGACCCCACAGGTGACACTGTGACCCCACAGGTGACACTGTGACCCTGCGGGTGACCCTGCAGGTGACCCTGTGATCCCGCAGGTGACCCCACAGGTGACACTGTGACCCCACAGGTGACCCTGTGACCCTGTGGGTGACACTGTGACCCTGTGACCCCACAGGTGACACTGTGACCCCGCGGGTGACACTGTGACCCTGTGGGTGACCCCGCAGGTGACCCTGTGACCCCCCGGAGGACCCCACGGCGTCCCCTCCCCCAGCCCTGGGGGTGGCACCGCGCGGGCCTTGGGGACACTCCTGTCCCCTGCCCGTGCCGTGGGGGATGGGCTGGCACCATCCGCTGTCCCCCTTGTCCCCGTGGCCGCCCCTCCCCCGCCCCGCTGCTGGTGACGTTTTTAATTAATGAATTCGTTAATGAATTAATTAATGGGGGGGGGGAGACGAAACTGTGAGTGACGGTGACGCCGTGACATCGGTGACGCCGTGACATCGCCGCACCGCGACTGTGACACCGGGGCCACCCGCCGGCCCCCGCCCCCGCCCTGTCCCTTGTCACCCCCCCGCCACACCCCCGTGTCCCTGTCACCCCCCGTGTCCCTGTCACCCCCCCCTTGTCCCTGTCACCCCCGTGTCCCTGTCCCCCCCGATGTCCCTGTCACCCCCCTGGTGTCCTCTCCTGTCACCCCCACAATGTCCCTGTCACCCCATGTCCCAATGTCCTTGTCCCCCACAATGTTCCCGTCACCCCCCCCGCCACACCCCCGTGTCCCTGTCCCCCCCCCGTGTCCCTGTCCCCCCCGATGTCCCTGTCACCCCCCCTGGTGTCCCCTCCTGTCACCCCCACAATGTCCCTGTCACCCCATGTCCCAATGTCCCTGTCACCCAATGTCCCTGTCACCCTCCATGTCCCCTCCTGCCACCCCCTGATGTCCCTGTCACCCCCCCGGTGTCCCCATGTCCCATTCCCTCCCATGATGTCCCTGTCCCCCCATGTCCCTGTCACCCCCACAATGTCCGTCACCCCCACAATGTCCCGTCAGCCCCTCATGTCCCCCCCGCTTCCCCCACAATGTCCCTGTCCCCCCAAGATGTCCCTGTCACCCCCACAATGTCCCTGTCCCCCCCGTGTCCCTGTCCCCGCAATGTCCCTCTGTCACCCCCAATGTCCCCTGATGTCCCTGTCACCCCCATGATGTCTCTGTCCCCACAATGTCCCTCTGTCACCCCCAATGTCCCTGTCACCCCCATGATGTCTCTGTCCCCCCAATGTCCCTCTGTCACCCCCGATGTCCCTGTCACCCCCATGATGTCTCTGTCCCCACAATGTCCCTCTGTCACCCCAATGTCCACCGATGTCCCTGTCCCCCTCCATGTCCCTGTCACCCCCATGATGTCTCTGTCCCCACAATGTCCCTGTCACCCCAATGACCCCCGTGTCCCTGTTCCCCCCCATGATGCCCCTGTCCCCCCCGTGTCCCTGTCCCCCCCACAATGTCCCTCTGTCACCCCAATGTCCCTCCGATGTCCCTGTTCCCCCTCCATGTCCCTGTCACCCCAATGTCCCTGTGCCACCCCCATGTCCCTCTGTCCCTCTGTCCCTCTGTCCCAGCCCCGCCCACCCAATAAAGAGCTTTTCTATTCCTGCCGCAGCCGGACACAGGGACACCGGGAGGGGACAGAGGGACACCCGGGGGGACAGAGGGACACCGGGAGGGGACAGAGGGACACCGCGGGGACAGAGAGACACCGCGGGGACAGAGGGACACCGGGAGGACACAGGGACACCGGGAGGGGACAGAGGGACACCGCGGGGAGGGGACAGAGGGACACCGGGGGGACAGAGGGACATCGCGGGGACAGAGGGACACCGCGGGGACAGAGGGACACCGCGGGGAGGGGACAGAGGGACACCGGGGGGACAGAGGGACACCGGGAGGGGACAGAGGGACACCGCGGGGACAGAGGGACACCGCGGGGACACAGGGACACCGCGGGGACACAGGGACACCGCGGGGACAGAGGGACACCGCGGGGACAGAGGGACACCGGGAGGGGACAGAGGGACACCGGGGGGGGACAGAGGGACACCGGGAGGACAGAGGGACACCGGGGGGGGACAGAGGGACACCGGGGGGGGACAGAGGGACACCGCGGGGACAGAGGGACAACCGGAGGGGAGGGGACAGGGAAGGAGACGCGGGAGGGGGACACTGGAGGGGACAGGCGAGGAGAGAGAAGGGACAAGGGAGGGGGACACCAGAGGGGACAGGGAAGGAGACACGGAGGACAGAGGGGAGGGGACACCGGGAGAGGACAGGAGGGACACGGAGGGGACACTGGGGAGGGGACAGAGAGGGCACCAGAGGGGACAGGGGGGACACCGGGGAAGGGACAGGGGGGGCACTGGGGACAGGGGAGGGGACAGAGGGGACACCGCGGTGCCACCCACCGGGGAGGGGACACCGGGGACGGGACACCAGAGAGGACAGGGGAGGGGACACTGAGCTGTCACCCACCGGGGAGGGGACAACGAGGAGGGGACACCGCGGTGCCACCCACCGGGGCCGCCCCTCCCCCCCCCCCGACCCCCCTCCCCATTTTAAGGCCATTTCCACCTTTTTGGGGTTTTTTGGTTGTTGTTGTTTTTGTCGTTTTTATTTCGCGGCCGTTCAATTCCCCGCGTGAAAAAATAGCTCTGAGCCCCTCCCCCCCCCTCCCCCGCCCCTCCCCCACCCACCGGGCCCCCGCCCCTCCCCCACACCCCCCGGGGGCCCCCCCGTTTGGCACAGCCCCTCCCCCCCCTTCCTGAGTCAGAGACCCCCCCCAAAACGGGGGGCACCCCCCCCCCAAAAAAACAACCCCGGAGATGAGGGGGGAGGGGGGATTGCACCGATCCCAGGGGAGGGAGGGGGGTCATGAATATTCATGAGGTGGTAATAAATAGTAATTAAAGGGGGGGAGCTCGTTACAGCGCAGCCCGGGGGGGGAGGGGCTGGAGACCCTCCCCCCAAAAAGCTCGAGGCGAGGGGGGGCCCCCCAAACATGCAGCGAATTGGGGGGGGGGGGGGGAGGGAGCGGCCAGGGAGCAATTAGTCCTCATTAGCATCTCATTTGCATAGGAGTCATTGCATAAGGCTCCCGCCGCGCGGGGAGGAGGGGGGGGGGCTGGGGGAGGGGGGGACCCCGATAAATGGGGACCCCCCGGGGGGGAGGGGAGGGCAGGTTTGGGTTGATCCAGGGGGTTTCGGGGTTTTTTTGCATATTACAATAAATACCGGCGGGTCGGACATGCAGACATGCTGGTCGGGGGGGGGGGGCGCCCAGGGGGGGCCCCACCCCCAAACTGCCGCCCCCAGGGACCCCCCGGGGGGGAGAACAGGTTTGGGGGGGTCCCGGCCCCCCCCAAAAGGGGGCAAGGCCTGATTCAGGGCCTCTGGCCTAGTGCCGTTACCATGGAAACGCAGCCTGGCCTCGCAGTGAGGACTCAGGCCTGCTCCCGTTACCATGGAAACGCAGCCTGGCCTTGCAGTGAAGGCTCAGGCCTGCTCCCATTACCATGGAAACGCAGCCTGGCCTTGCAGTGAAGGCTCAGGCCAAGTCCTGTTACCATGGAAACGCAGCCTGGCCTTGCAGTGAGGGCTCAGGCCTGCTCCCATTACCATGGAAACGCAGCCTGGCCTCGCAGTGAGGGTTCAGGCCTACTCCTGTTACCATGGAAACACAGCCTGGCCTAGCAGTGAGGGCTCAGGCCTAGTCCTGTTACCATGGAAACGCAGCCTGGCCTCACAGTGAGGGCTCGGGCCTAGTCCCGTTACCATGGAAACACATCCTGGCCTCGCAGTGAGGGCTCAGGCCTAGTCCCGTTACAATGGAAACGCAGCCTGGCCTCAAAGTGGGGCTTCACGTACTCCTGTTACCATGGAAACAGCCTCAACTAGCCACGAAGGCTCAGGCCTTGTCCTGTTATCATGGAAATGTAGCCTGGCCTTGCAGCAGTACCTAGACTAGCTCTGTTACCATGGAAACACGGCCTGATGTCAGAATACAGCTCAGGCCTAGTCCAGTTACCATGGAAACACAGCCTGGGACTGTAGTGAGGAGTCTTGTTACCATGGAAACGCAGCCTGCCCTTGCAGTAGAGCTCAGGCCTAGTCCTGTAACCATGGAAACACAGCCTGCCATTGCAGTGAAGAACCAGGCCTAGTCCCGTTACCATGGAAACACAGCCTGGCCTCGCAGTAGAGCTCAGGCCTAGTCCCATTACCATGGAAACACAGCCTGGATTCACAGTAGAGCTCAGGCCTAGTCCTGTTACCATGGAAACACAGCCTGGATTCACAGTAGAGCTCAGGCCTGGTCCCGTTACCATGGAAACGCAGCCTGGCCTCGCAGTAGAACTCAGGCCTAGTCCCGTTACCATGGAAACATAGCCTGGATTCACAGTAGAGCTCAGGCCTAGTCCCGTTCCCATGGAAACGCAGCCTGGCCTCGCAGTAGAGCTCAGGCCTAGTCCCGTTACCATGGAAACGCAGCCTGGCCTCGCAGTGGGGCCGGTTTCCCCCCTTCTCCCCCCATCTTGGGGTGACGCTGCCACCACAGGGGGACAGGGGGGACACCCGGGCAGGGCCCTACCTCCGCCGTCGTCCTCCGCCATCGGCGCGTCCGGCGGCTCCAGTTATTGCTTGGGGGGGTGTGGGGAGCCCAGGAGAGGGGACACACACGGGGAGCGGAGGGGGGGGACATGGGGACACACAGAGGGGACACACGAGGTGAGGTGACACCAATTTAGGGGGGGCTCCCCAAGTCCTGAGTGATCATGGAGTGGGGGGGGACACACGGGGATGGGAGGGACAGGGACGCCCAAACCCCCCCGAAACCGAGGCGGGCTTGGAGGGACCCCAAATCTGGGGGGGGACACCCAGTCCAGAAAGTGCAGTGCAGCCTTTGGGGTGACACCGGGGCGGGGGGGTCCCCTCGTCACCCCCTTTCACAGTCTCTTAGGGGGGCACCCCTCCCTTGGAGGGGAGGGGGGGTGGGGTGTCCCCAGAATCACCCCCCCCGTGCCGGGGCGCCCCCTCCCCCCATTGCCACTGATGAGTTTTTTTTCCCCATTCTCGGGGGGGGGGGGAGGGGAAGGGGGGCAGGAAAAGGGGGTGCGGGGTGGGGGGAGGGGCTGCCCCACCCCCCCCTCAGAGGATGGAGGGGATGGGGGAGCGGGGGCGCCGGGGGGGGCTGGGGGAGCTGAAGGGGGGGGGCGGCGGGGGCCACCCGCACCCCCGTGATGCTGTTGAGGCTCCGCGACTTCTCGTAGCCTTGAGGGGGGGGAGACACAAATTGGGGAGGGGGGGGTCAGTACCCCAAAAACCCCCAAAACCCCCTCAGCCCCCCCCTTTCATTTCCCAAATCCTCCCCCAAAATGGGGAACCCCCCCCCCCAAAAAATGGAATGTAGGACCACTCCCCCACCCCCTCCAAAAATTTGGGCCCCCCCCCCAAAAGGGGACAGGACCCCCCCCAACACCCCCCTCCCCAAGGGACCCCTCCCCCCTAAAACTTGGGAACCCCCAAAGATTGGGGACCCCATTAAGGGGCGGGGTGGAGCCCCTCCAGTTTAGGACCCCCCAGAAAATTTGGGGACCCCTCAGGGGGTACTGAGGAGGCTGGGGGGGGGAGGGGCACCCCAAAAAAGCCAGGATGGTCCCCAGGTGTTTTTTTGGGGTCCCAAGTGTGATTTTGGGGGTCCCCTGATGTTTTCTGGGGTTTCCAGGTGTGTTTTTTGGGGGGTCCCCAAGTGTTTTTTGGGGGTCCCAGGTGTGGTTTTAGAGGTTCCCAGGTGTTTTTTGAGGTCCCCAGATGTTTTTTGGGGTCCCCAGATGTTTTCTGGCGTCTCCAGGTGTGTTTTTTGGGGGTCCCCAGGTGTATTTTGGGGTTCCCAGGTGTTTTTTTGGGGTCCCCAGGTGTGGTTTTGGGGTTCCCGGGTATTTTTGGGGGGGGTCCCAGGTGCCGCCCCTCCCCCATCCCCTGGTGAAGCAGCGCCACTGTGCGGGGGGGGCGGGGATTGCGCATGCGCAGCGGTGCGAAGTGGGCGGGGTCAGCTCCGCAAAAGGGGGCGGGGTTCTGCGGGGGCGTGGCCAGGGTGAGGGCGCCCCCTCCCGGCTGACCTGCGGCGCCGTCGGGGCTCTCAGGCGGTGACCAGCGCTGGGGACAGAAGGGGAGAGGGGAGGGGTCACCCCGGGAGGGACCCCCTATGGGGACAGGGACCCCCTATGGGGACAGGGACCCCCTAATGGGGACAGGGACACCCTATGGGGACAGGGACCCACTATGGGGACAGGGACCCCCTGTGGGGACAGGGACCCCCTAATGGGGACAGGGACAGAGACCCTCCTAAAAGGGACAGAGACCCCCTATGGGGACAGGGACACCCTATGGGGACAGGGACAGAGACCCTCCTAAAAGGGACAGGGACCCCCTATGGGGACAGGGACAGAGACCCTCCTAAAAGGGACAGGGACCCCCTATGGGGACAGGGACCCCCTATGGGAACAGGGACCCCCCTATGGGGACAGAGACCCCCTGTGGGGACAGGGACAGGGACCCTCTATGGGGACAGGGACAGGGACCCCCTGTGGGGACTGGGACACCCTAATGGGGACAGGGACCCCCCTATGGGGACAGAGACCCCCTAAACGGGACATGGACCCCCTATGGGGACAGGGACAGAGACCCCCTATGGGGACAGGGACCCCCTATGGGGACAGGGACACCCTATGGGGACAGAGACCCCCTAATGGGGACAGGGACCCCCTATGGGGACAGAGACCCCCTAATGGGGACAGGGACCCCCTATGGGGACAGAGACCCCCTAATGGGGACAGGGACCCCCTATGGGGACAGGGACACCCTATGGGGACAGAGACCCCCTATGGGGACAGGGATCCCCTATGGGGACAGGGACACCCTATGGGGACAGGGACCCCCTATGGGGACAGGGACCCCCTAATGGGGACAGGGACCCCCTAAAAGGGACAGAGACCCCCTATGGGGACAGGGACCCTCTATGGGGACAGGGACCCCCTATGGGTTCAGGGACACCCTATGGGGACAGGGACCCCCTATGGGGACAGAGACCCCCTATGGGGACAGGGACCCCCTATGGGGACAGAGACCCCCTAAAAGGGACAGAGACCCCCTATGGGGACAGGGACCCTCTATGGGGACAGGGACCCCCTATGGGTTCAGGGACACCCTATGGGGACAGGGACCCCCTATGGGGACAGGGACAGAGACCCCCTATGGGGACAGGGACCCCCTATGGGGACAGGGACCCCCTATGGGGACAGGGACCCCCTAATGGGGACAGGGACCCCCTATGGGGACAGAGACCCCCTAATGGGGACAGGGACCCCCTAATGGGGACAGGGACAGAGACCCCCTATGGGGACAGGGACACCCTGTGGGGACAGGGACAGAGACCCCCTATGGGGACAGGGACCCCCTATGGGGACAGGGACCCCCTATGGGGACAAGGACCCCCTGTGGGGACAGGGATACCCCCGCCCCCCTTCGCATGGGCGGAGCCCCCAGCCAGCCCCCGCCCCTTGCACGCGCGTGTGCAAGGGGCACCCAGAGCCCCCCAGCGCCGGGGGGTCTGTGCAAGCCCCGCCCCCCAGTTTGGGGGGGCTGTGCAAGCCCCGCCCCCCAGTTCGGGGGGGCTGTGCAAGCCCCGCCCCCCAGTTTCGGGGGGGCTGTGCAAGCTCCGCCCCCCCAGTTTGGGGGGGCTGTGCAAGCTCCGCCCCCCCAGTTCGGCCCAGTTCGGGGGGGGCTGTGCAAGCTCCACCCCCCAGTTCTCCTAGTTTGGGGGGTCTGTGCGAGCTCCACCCCCCCAGTTTGGCCCAGTTTGGGGGGGCTGTGCAAGCCCCGCCCCCCCAGTTTGGGGGGGCTGTGCAAGCTCCGCCCCCTCAGTTTGGGAGGGCTGTGCAAGCTCCGCCCCCCAGTTTGGGGGGCTGTGCAAGCCCCACCCCCCCAGTTTGGCCCAGTTTGGGGGGCTGTGCAAGCCCCACCCCCCCAGTTTGGCCCAGTTTGGGGGGCTGTGCAAGCTCCGCCCCCCAGTTTGGGGGGCTGTGCAAGCTCCACCCCCCAGTTTGAGGGAGGGGCGGGTCTGGGCGGCCCATGCAGGAAGGGGGGGGGGAGGATTTGGGGACCCCCCCCCAGGGGGGTTTTGGGGTACCCTGGTGGGGTGGGGGGCGGAGTTTGGGAACCCCAGGGGAGAATGGGGGGGTTGGGGACCCCCAGGGGTATTGGGGTGACATTGGGGGGGGGGACATGGGGGGGGGTTTGGGGACCCCCAGAATAGGGGGGGTACCCGGGGGGAGGGGCCAAAATTGGTACCCCCAGGATTTGGGGGTGCCCGGGGGGGGTCTATCGATACCCCCAGGATTTGGGGGTACCCTGGGGGGGGTCTATCGATACCCCCAGGATTTGGGGGTGCCCGGGGGGGGTCTATCGATACCCCCAGGATTTGGGGGTGCCCGGGGGGGGGTCTATCGATACCCCCAGGATTTGGGGGTGCCCGGGGGGGGGGTCTATCGATACCCCCAGGATTTGGGGGTGCCCGGGGGGGGGTCTATCGATACCCCCAGGATTTGGGGGTGCCCGGGGGGGGTCTATCGATACCCCCAGGATTTGGGGGTGCCCGGGGGGGGGGGTTACCATTACCCCCAGGATTTGGGGGTGCCCGGGGGGGGGGTCTATCGATACCCCCAGGATTTGGGGGTGCCCTGGGGGGGGTCTATCGATACCCCCAGGATTTGGGGGTGCCCGCGGGGGGTCTATCGATACCCCCAGGATTTGGGGGTGCCCTGGGGGGGGTCTATCGATACTCCCAGGATTTGGGGGTACCCTGGGGGGGGTCTATCGATACCCCCAGGATTTGGGGGTGCCCGGGGGGGGTCTATCGATACCCCCAGGATTTGGGGGGGTCCGGGGGGGGGGGTCTATCGATACCCCCAGGATTTGGGGGTGCCCGCGGGGGGTCTATCGATACCCCCAGGATTTGGGGGGGTCCGGGGGGGGGGGGTCTATCGATACCCCCAGGATTTGGGGGTACCCTGGGGGGGGTCTATCGATACCCCCAGGATTTGGGGGTGCCCGGGGGGGTCTATCAATACCCCCAGGATTTGGGGGTGCCCGGGGGGGGTTACCATTACCCCCAGGATTTGGGGGTGCCCGGGGGGGGTCTATCGATACCCCCAGGATTTGGGTGCCCGGGGGGGGGGGTCTATCGATACCCACAGGATTTGGGGGTGCCCGGGGGGGGGGTCTATCGATACCCCCAGGATTTGGGGGTACCCTGGGGGGGTCTATCGATACCCCCAGGATTTGGGGGTGCCCGGGGGGGGGGGGTTACCATTACCCCCAGGATTTGGGGGTGCCCGGGGGGGTCTATCGATACCCCCAGGATTTGGGGGTGCCCGGGGGGGTCTCCTCACCCACCTTTGCGCAGGGGTCCCTCGGGGGGGGGCGCGTAGTCGGGCCCCAGCAGGAAACAGGCTCGGTCGCGGCCGCAGCGCTCGCGGCCCCCCCCCGGGCCCGGCGGGGGCGTTTTGGGGACCCCCACCGCGCTCCTCGGGGGACAGGGGCTGGTCGATGGGGGGACAATCCTCCTGCGCCAGCGCCGCCCGGCCCGCCTCCCCGTTGGGACGGGATTCTGCAAGGGGGGGACCCCGAAATTGGGATGGGAAATGGGAAAAAACCCCCCCCGGACACGGCCAGGTAGGGGGGGGAGCCACGCTGAGAGAGCCTAATGGGTTAAACTCGGCTTCAAATAGGCCCCAGGGGGGGTTAAATATTCCTGACTCGCTGGAAATGTCAGGAATTCACTCAAATGTGACAAATTCAACCCGAAAAATGGCAAAGATTCAACCCACAAAATGGCAAAGATTCCCCCCCAAAATGCCAAAAATTCAACCCACAAAATGGCAAAGATTCCGCCCCAAAATGCCAAAAATTCAACCCACAAAATGGCAAAAATTACCCCCATAAATGCAAAAAATTCCCCCCAAAAATGCCAAAAATACAACCCACAAAATGGCAAAAATTCCCCCCCAAAATGCAAAAAATTCCCCCCCAAATATCCCCCAAATGGACCAAATTCCCCCAAAATGCAACAAATTGGCCTCAAATTATCCTAAACACTTCCCAAAATTCACCCCCAAAATGTGCCAAACTCCCCCCCAGAATATTCCCAAAATGTCCCCGCCCCCAATGGACCAAACTCACCCCAAAATGCACCAAATTCCCCCCAAAATATCTCAAACTCCCCCCAAAATATTCCCTGCAAAATGTGCCAAATTTCCCCCCCCAAATGCGTGAATTTTCTCCCCCAAAATGCACAAAATTCCCCCCAAAATATCCCAAACACTTCCCAAAATATCGCCCCAAAATGTGCCAAATTTCCCCCAAAATATCCCAAATTCCCCCCAAAATTCCCCAAACTCCTCTCAAAATATCCCAAACACTTCCCAAAATACCCCAAATTCACCTCAAAATGCACCAAACTCCCCCCAAAATTCAGCAAACTTACCCAAACCCCTTCAGATTTTACCACAAGCCCCTAAAATCCCCCAAATCTGTCTCAAACACCTCCAAAATCCACTGGTACCCCCCAAAATTCACCAAACCCCCTCAAATTCCCCCAAAATCCACCGAACTTCCTTCCAACTCCCCAAAACCCCTTAAACCCCCCCAAACTCCCCCCAAAACCCCTAAAATCCACTAAATCTCCTCCAGAAATCCCTAAAATGCCCCCAAACCCCTCCAAGCTCGACCAAGACCCCCTGAAACTCACCAAACCCACCCCAAACCCCACCAAACCACCCCAAACCCCTCCAAAACTCCCCCAAAACCCTTCCAAACTCCACCGAGACCCCCTAAATCCCACCAAACCCACCCCAATCCCCCCAAACCCACCCCAAACTCCCCCAATCCCCCCCAAACCCACCCCAAACTCCCCCAGTCCCCCCCAAACCCACCCCAAACTCCCCCAAACCCCACCAAACCCACCCCAAACTCCCCCAATCCCCCCCAAACCCACCCAAACCCACCCAAACCCACCCCAAACCCCATTAATCCCACCCCAAACACCCCCAAACTCACCCCAAACCCCCCCAATTCCCCCCAAACTCCTCCAATCCCACCCCAAACCCCCCCAAACTCAAACCAACCCACCCTAAACCCCACCAAACCCACCCAAACCCACCCCAAACCCCACTAATCCCACCCCAAACCCACCCAAACTCACCCCAAACCCCTCCAATCTCCCCCAACCCACTCCAAACCCCTCCAAACCCCACCCAAACCCACCCAAACCCACCCCAAACCCCCCCCAAACTCACCCCAAACCCCTCCAATCTCCCCCAACCCACTCCAAACCCCACTAATCCCACCCCAAACCCACCCCCAAACCCCTCTAATCCCACCCCAAACCCCTCCAATCTCCCCCAACCCACCCCAAACCCCTCCAATCCCACCCCAAATCCCACACCAACCTACCCCAAACCCCTCCAATCTCCCCCAACCCACTCCAAACCCCACCAAACCCACCCAAACCCACCCCAAACCCCATTAATCCCACCCCAAACCCACCCAAACTCACCCCAAACCCCTCCAATCTCCCCCAACCCACTCCAAACCCACCCAAACCCCACCAAACCCACCCAAACCCACCCCAACCCCCCCCCAAACTCACCCCAAACCCCTCCAATCTCCCCCAACCCACCCCAAACCCCTCCAATCCCACCCCAAATCCCACACCAACCCACCCCAAACCCCCCCAAACTCACCCCCCCAAACCCCTCCAATCTCCCCCAAACCCCTCCAAACCCCTCCAAACCCCACCAAACCCACCCAAACCCACCCCAAACCCCTCTAATCCCACCCCAAACCCTCCCAAACTCACCCCAAACCCCACTAATCCCACCCAAACCCACCCAAACCCTCCCAAACCCCCCCAAACCCTCCCAAACTCACCCCAAACCCCCCTAATCCCACCCCAAACCCTCCCAAACCCCCCCAAACCCTCCCAAACTCACCCCAAACCCCCCTAATCCCACCCCAAACCCTCCCAAACCCTCCCAAACCCACCCCAAACCCTCCCAAACTCACCCCAAACCCCCCAAATCCCACCCCAATCCCCCCCCAAACCCCCTCCCCATTTTCGGGGTGCCGCTCACCGGCCCGGTTGATCTCCACCACCTCCTCCTGGGCCAGCGGGCAGGCCGGCGGCCGCCGCGTGCCCCGGGGGCTGCCGGGGGCGTTGGGACCCGAGCCCGGCGAGCCGTACCCGGGGGAGCCCGGCTGGGGGGGGCCTGGGGATGTGTTTGTTCTTCTTCTTGGGCAGCTTCTGCTTGGCCATGGCCAGCGAGTAGTACATGCCGAAGTTGTTGACGATGACGGGCACGGGCATGGCGATGGTCAGCACGCCGGCCAGCGCGCACAGGGCGCCCACCAGCATGCCCGACCACGTCATGGGGTACATGTCCCCGTAGCCCAGCGTGGTCATGGTGACCACGGCCCACCAGAAGCCGATGGGGATGTTCTTGAAGTAGGTGTGGCGGGAGCCGGTGACGTCGTCGGGGTCGGCGCCGATGCGCTCGGCGTAGTAGATCATGGTGGCGAAGATGAGCACGCCCAGGGCGAGGAAGATGACGAGCAGCAGGAACTCGTTGGTGCTGGCGCGCAGCGTGTGGGCCCAGCACGCGCAGCCCCACGAAGTGCCGCGTCAGCTTGAAGATGCGGAGGATCCGCACGAAGCGCACCACCCGCAGGAAGCCCAGCACGTCCTTGGCCGCCTTGGAGGACAAGCCCCGCAGGCCCACCTCCAGGTAGAAAGGCAAGATGGCCACGAAGTCGATGATGTTGAGGCTGCTCTTGATGAAGTCGCGCTTGTCCGGGCAGAAGCTGACGCGCATGAGGAACTCGAAGGTGAACCAGACCACGCAGAGCCCCTCCACGTAGGTGAGGAAGGGCTCGGTCTCCACCTCCACGGCCACCTGCGTGCCCGTCTCGTTGCCCGTGGTCACCGTCTCCGTCTTGTTGATGACGCGGTTGAAGGCCTCGTGCGTCTCCAGGCAGAAGGTGGTGATGGAGATGAGGATGAAGAAGAGCGAGGCGAAGGCCACGTACTGGGGTGGGGTGGGGGGGGGAGAGACAGAGAGGGTTGGGGGTTGGAGGGGGTGGAGACCCCCGAAAAGCTCCGTGGGAGGAGCCCCTTGAGGATTTTGGGGTTCTGACCAGCCTGAGTCACTGACACCCCCAAATATTCATGGGGGTGGGGGCTCCTTTGAGTTCTGACCCCCCCCCCAAATCACTGACCCCCCCCCAAATATTCATGGGGGGCTCCTTTGTTTGAGTTCTGACCCCCCCCCCAAATCACTGACCCCCCCCAAATATTCATGGGGGGGGCTCAGTTGAGTTCTGACCCCCCCCCAAATCACAGACCCCCCCCCCAAATATTCATGGGGGGGGGCTCAGTCGAGTTCTGACCCCCCCCAAATCACTGACAACCCCCAAATATTCATGGGGGGGGCTCAGTCGAGTTCTGACCCCCCCCCCAAATCATAGACCCCCCCCAAATATTCATGAGGGGGGCTCAGTTGAGTTCTGACCCCCCCCAAATCACTGACCCCCCCCCAAATATTCATGGGGGGGGGGGCTCAGTTGAGTTCTGACCCCCCCCCCCAATCACTGACACCCCCAAATATTCATGGGGGGCTCAGTTGAGTTCTGACCCCCCCAAATCACAGACCCCCTCCCCAAATATTCATGGGGGGCTCAGTTGAGTTCTGACCCCCCCCCAAAAAATGCCCTGAACCCCCAGATTGACCCCCTCCCCCCCCCATTTAATGAGGGAGGGGGGACACAGGTGACACCTGGGGGGGTCACACAGGTTTGGGGACACGGTGGGGGGGGACAGAGGGGGGGAGTTTGGGGACATTTTGGGGGGGGCACAAATTGGGGGGGTTGGGGACATGGGGGGGACACAGGGGACAAGTTGGGGGGGTTTGGGGACACGGGGGGGACACAGAGGGGGGTTGGGGACACAAAGGGAGGGGACAATTTGGGGGTTTGGGGACATGTTGGGGGGGTTACAGAGGGTTGGGGACATTTTGGGGGGGCTATAGAGGGTTGGGGACATGGGGGGACACAGGGGACGAGTTGGGGGGGTTGGGGACACGATGTGGGGACAAGTTGGGGGGGTTTGGGACAGTTGGGGGGGGTTACAGAGGGTTGGGGACACGGGGGACAAGTTGGGGGGGTTTGGGACAGTTGGGGGGGTTACAGAGGGTTGGGGACACGGGGGGAGACACGGGGGACAGGGGGTTGGGGACACGGGGGGGTTACAGAGGGTTGGGGACATTTTGGGGGGCTATAGAGGGTTGGGGACACGGGGGGGACACGGGGGACAAGTTGGGGAGGTTTGGGACAGTTGGGGGGGTTACAGAGGGTTGGGGACACGGGGGGGGACACGGGGGACAGGGGGTTGGGGACACGAGGAGGGGTTACAGAGGGTTGGGGACATTTTGGGGGGGCTATAGAGGGTTGGGGACATGGGGGGGACACGGGGGACAAGTTGGGGGGTTGGGACACGAGGGGGGGTTACAGAGGGTTGGGGACATTTTGGGGGGGCTATAGAGGGTTGGGGACATGGGGGGACACAGGGGACAAGGGGGGGGTTGGGGACATAAAGGGGGGGGGCAGGACAATATTTAGGCCACACGGGGGTGGGGGGGGGATATTTGGGGACATGTGGGGGGACACAGGGGACACGGGGGGGGGGGGATCTAGGCCAGGTGGGGGGGGTTGGGGACACGCGGGGGACACAAGGGACAGCGGGGGGGGGAGGGGATGTAGGCCAGGCTTGGGGGGGGTGGGGGGGCGATTTAGGCCACGCGGGGGGGGGGACACGGAGGGAGGGGGGCCCCCGGGGGGGGGAGGGGATGTAGGACAGGCCGGGGGGGGGAGGGGGCACCGCAGTGCGGTCCCGCTCCCCCCCCCTCCCCCCCCCGGCCCCGCTGCGGCAGGATCGGGGCCAGCGGCTGCGGGGGGGGGGGGGCGAGGGGACACCGGGGACATGGCGGGGGGGGGCGTTGGGGGACACGGGGGGGGGGGACATGCCGAGAGGATCGGGCCCCCCTCCCCTCCCCCACGGCGGCCCCGTGTCCTCCCGTGTCCCCCCCATCACCCCCCCACCCCCCCCCCCCGCGCTGTCCCCTCAAAGCCACCCCCGAAGTCCCCTCAGGGTCCCCGCAGTGTCCCCCCGACCGCCCCCTCCCCAAATATTTCTGCGGTGTTCCTGAGCACCCCCCCCGGCCACTCAGAGACCCCCCGAGACCCCTCAGAGCCCCCCAAAAACCCCACTAGACCTCCTCAAGAGACCCCCAAACCTCCTCACAGACCCCAAAACCCACTCGGAGACCCCCAAACCTTCTCAAAGACCCCCCAAAAACACCTCAGAGACCCCAATCCTCCTGGCAGAGCCCCCAAAACCCCTCAGAGCCCCCCAAACCTCCTCAAGAGACCCCCAAAACCCCTCAGAGACCCCCCAATAGCCCCCCAAACCTCCTCACAGACCCCCAAAACCCACTCAGAGACCCCCAATCCACCTGGCAGAGCCCCCAAACCCCTCTGAGACCCCCCAAATCTCCTCAGAGACCCCCCAAACCTCCTTACAGACCCCAAAACCCCTCAGAGCCCCCCAAACCTCCTCAAGAGACCCCCAAACCTCCTCAAGAGACCCCCAAACTTCCTCACAGACCCCCAAACCTCCTGTCAGAGCCCCCAAACCCCCCTCAGAGACCCCCTAACCCCCCTCAAAAATGCCCTAAATCCCCTGAGAGACCCCCGAGACCCCCTCAAAAATGCCCTAAACCCCCTCAGAGATGCCCTAAACCCCATGAGAGACCCCCGAGACCCCCTCAGAGATGCCCTAAACCCCCTCAAAAATGCCCTAAACCCCCTCAAAGATGCCCTAAACCCCTTGAGAGACCCCCTAAACCCCCTCAAAAATGCCCCAAACCCCCTCAAAAATGCCCTAAACCCCCTGAGAGACCCCCGAGACCCCCTCAGGGATACCCTAAACCCCCCTGCAGACCCCTTTAATCCCCTCACCACCCCCCTAACCCTGTCAGAGACCCCTCGGCGCCCTCAAAATCACTTTAACACCCCCTAAAGTCCCTCAGGGATGTCCTTAACTCTCTCAGACATCCCTAACTCCCCTCTGGAATGTCCTAAACCTTCCCAGGCCCCCCAAACCCCCTCAGAGATGCCCCAAACTCCTCTCAGAGCCCCTCTAAAACCCACTCAGAGCCCCCTTAAACTCACATTTTGCCCCCAAAACCACCTCAGAGCCCCCCTAACCCTCTCAGAGATGCCCTAAACCCCCTCACATCCCTCCTAAAACCCTTCAAGGATGCACTAAACCCCTCTAGAATTCACTTTAATTCCCTTAAAACACCCCCTAGAATCCTCTAACTGTCCTAACCCCCCTCAGAGCCCTCTCACAGCGTTATTAAATCCCCTCAGAGATGTCCTAAACCCCCTCAGACACCCCTAAACCCCCTCACAGCCCCCCAGATTCCCCTCAGAGCCCCCCTAAAACTCCTCAGTCACCTTTAAAACACTCTCACGTCCCCTCAGGATCGCCTCAGAGATGCTCCAAACCCCCCTGGAGCCGCCCTAAATCCCCTCACAGCCCCTCTAAACCCCCTCAGAGATGCTCCCAAACCCCCCTGGAGCCGCCCTAAATCCCCTCACAGCCCCTCTAAACCCCCTCAGAGATGTCCCAAACTCCTCTGGAGCTCCCCCGACCTTCCTAAACCTCTTTAGAGCCTCCCTAAACCCCCTCAGAGGTGCCTTAAACCCCTCACAGCCCCCCAAGACCCCCTCAGAGATGCCCTAAACCCCCTCAGAGGTGCCCTAAACCCCTCTAGAGCACCCTGAACCCCTCCACAACTCCTCAGGACCCCCTCAGAAATGCCTTAAACCCTCTAAAGCCCCCCAAACCCCCTCAGAAATGCCCCAAACCCCTTCAGAGCTGCCCTAAACCCCTCTAGAGCTCCCTAAAGTCTCCAAGACCCCTTCAGGGCTGCCCTAAACCCCTCTAGAGCCCCTCTAAACCCCCCTCAGAAATGCCCTAAACCCCCTCAGACCTGCCCTAAACCCCTCTAGAGCCCCCTTAAAGCCCCCAAGACCCTTTCAGGACTGCTCTAAACCCCTCTAAAGCCCCCCGAACCCCCTCAAAAATGCCCTAAACCCCTCTAGAGCCCCCTCTAAAGCCTCTCAGATCAGCCCTAAACCCCTCTAGAGCCCCCTTAAGCCCCCTAGATCCCTCTAAACCCCCCTCAGATCAGCCCTAAACCCCTCTAGAGCCCCCTTAAAGGCCCCAAGACCCCTTCAGATCTGCCCTAAACCCCTCTAAAGCCCCTCAGATCAGCCCTAAACCCCTCTAGAGCCCCCTTAAAGCCTCCAAGACCCCCTCAGATCTGCCCTAAACCCTCTAGAGCCCCCTTAAAGGCCCCAAGACCCCTTCAGATCTGCCCTAAACCCCTCTAAAGCCCCTCAGATCAGCCCTAAACCCCTCTAGAGCCCCCTTAAAGCCCCCAAGACCCCTTCAGATCTGCCGTAAACCCCTCTAAGCCCCTCTAAACCTCCTAACCCCCCTCACACCCCCCTTAAACCCCTCTAAAGCCCCCCCAAAGCCTCACCCTGGCCATCCTGGACGAGTAGGGATCCTCGAAGAGCGCCCAGAGCCTCGGCCGCCACCGCCGCCACCCAGCTGGCCTGCCGGCCCTCCTCCAGGCACAGCCGCTTGGGCTCGGCGGGCTCGGGCGGGCCGGGCCCCTCGGGGCTCTCGAAGCTGTCCCAGGGCCTCCTCGGCATCGCGGTGCTGCCGGTAATTCATCCAGCAGCAGGCCTCCACGTCCGTCTCGTCGATGCCCCCAGAAGGCGAGCTCCTCCTCGAAGAGCGGCCCGCACACGTCGGCCGGGCAGTGCAGCTTGCCGGTGCGGTAGTAGTTGAGCACGTAGGCGAACACGGCGGGGTGGCGGTCGAAGAAGAATTCGCCGGCACCGGCATCGTAGTCGAAGCGGGGCGGCGGCGCCCGGTTCGGCCAGGCCGGCCAGGCGGGTGCCGGGCAGCGTCTGCAGGGTGCTGCGGTAGGTCTCATGGCGGACGCCGCCGACGTTGATCACCACTTTGTCGCGCTCGGCTTGCCAGCCCATGGCGAGAGTCGCGACGGGAGGAGGGGGCGAGAGTCGCGATAGGAGGAGGGGGGCGAGGGGAGGGAGAGGGGACGGCGGGTGCCGCATCCCGGCGCGGCGGGGAGGGCGCGGGGAGCGCAGGCGCGGCGGGGAGGCGCCCACACTGAGGGGAGAGCACGCCCACCGTGAGGGAGGGCACGCCCACCGTGAGGGGAGGGCACGCCCACCGTGAGGGGAAAAGCCCGCCTTTATGGAGAGCACGCCCACCGTGAGGGGAGGATGAGCCCACCGTGAGGGGAGAGCACGCCCACTCTGAGGGGAAAAAGCCCGCCTTTATGGAGAGCACGCCCACCGTGAGGGGAGGATGAGCCCACCGTGAGGGGAGGGCACGCCCACCGCGAGGGGAGGGCACGCCCACCGTGAGGGGAGAGCACGCCCACTCTGAGGGGAAAAAGCCCGCCTTTCCTGAGGACACGCCCACCGTGAGGGGAAAAAAGCCCGCCTTTATGGAGAGCACGCCCACCGTGAGGGGAGAGTACGCCCACCGTGAGGGGAAAAACCCCGCCTTTATGGAGATGACGCCCACCATGAGGGGAGAGCACGCCCACTCTGAGGGGAAAAGCCCGCCTTTATGGAGAGCACGCCCACCGTGAGGGGAGGATGAGCCCACCGTGAGGGGAAAAGCCCGCCTTTATGGAGACCACGCCCACCGTGAGGGGAGAGAAGGCCCACTCTGAGGGGAGGGCACGCCCACCCTGAAGGGAAAAGCCCGCCTTTCTGGAGACCAAGCCAACCGTGAGGGGAAAAAGCCTGCCATTATGGAGACCACGCCCATCGTGAGGGCAGGGGACGCCCACTCTGATGGGAGGGCACGCCCACCGTGAGGGGAAAACCCCACCTTTCTGGAGATGACGCCCACCATGAGGGGAGAGCACGCCCACCGTGAGGGGAGAGCACGCCCACTCTGAGAGGAAAAAGCCCGCCTGTATGGAGACCACGCCCACCGTGTGGAGAAAAAGCCCGCCTTTATGGAGGCCACGCCCATCGTGAGGGGAAAAAGCCCGCCTTTATGGAGACCACGCCCACCGTGAGGGGAGGATGCACCCGCCGTGAGGGAAGGACACGCCCACACTGAGGGGAAAAAGCCCGCCTTTATGGAGACCACGCCCACTGCGTGGGGAAGCCACGCTCACACTGAGAAATCATCTGCATGGAGGATAAACCACGCCCACACTGAGGAGAGGCCACGCCCACACAGGGTATAAACCATCTTTTGTGGAAACCACGCCCACCACGAATCAGGCCACGCCCACACTTAAGGAAAGTCACTCCCCCCCACACGCTGAAGTCAGCCCTGAAAGCCACGCCCAATCATCCCGAGGTGTCCCCAGGGTGTCCCCAATCATCCAGAGGTGTCCCCAGGGCGTCCTGGGGGTGTCCCCAGGGTGTCGCAGGTGTCGCCAGGGTGTCCCCAGGGTGTCCCCCAACCATCCAGAGGTGTCCCCAAGGTGTCCCAGGTGGTCCCCCAGGGTGTCCTGGTGATGTCCTGGGGGTGTCCCAGGTGGTCCCCAGGGTGTCCCCAGGTGTCACTTGCTGGGTGCCAGCCCCACGCGGTCGCGGTCGCGGTCGAACACGGAGTAGAAGCGGGCGAGGAAAACGTCCCCGAGGATCCAGAGGGGTCCCGAGGGAGGGGGGACATCCAGGGCCATGAAGCCACTGACACACGTGGGGGACCCCCACTGGGACACCTGGGGGACAGGGACACGGCGGGTGACAGGGGCGGGGAGCTGGGGGTGGGGACATCAGGGACAGGGGGACAAGGGGACAGGGGGACAGGGACACGGCGGGTGACAGGGGCGGGGGAGCTGGGGATGGGGACATCAGGGACAGGGGGACAGGGGGACAGGGGCGGGGAGCTGGGGGTGGGGACATGAGGGACAGGGGGACAAGGGGACAGGGGGACAAGGGGACAGCCTGAGGGGCGGTGACAAGGGGACAAGGGCGGGGAGCTGGGGATGGGGACATCAGGGGACAGGGGGACTTGGGGACACAGGAACAGTGTCAGGGGGGTGACAGGGGGACAAATCTGGGGACAGGGGAACAAGGAGAAGGGTGGGGACATGGGGATGGGGACATCAGGGACAGGGGGACAAGGGGACCAGGGGGGACAGGGGGACAAGGGGACAGGGACACGGTGGGTGACAGGGGCGGGGAGATGGGGATGGGGACATCAGGGACAGGGGGACAAGGGTGACACAGAGGTGACAGGGGTGACACACAGGTGACACAGGTGACATAGAAGTGACACAGAGGTGACAGGGGTGACGCAGAGGTGACACACAGGTGACAGGGTCCCACCTGGAGCACGTAGTGCTGGGGGCTGAGCGTGAACTCCTTCCCGCCGAGGACAAAGGTGACATTGGGCAGGGATGGCACCTTGTCACAGTCCAGCAGGTACTGGGGGAGGGGACACGGGCCTGAGGACACCGGGGACCCCCCCAAAAGGGGACAGGGGGGACACTCAGGGACCCCCACCCAAAAGGGGACAGGGGGGACACTCGGGGACCCCCACCCAAAAGGGGACAGGGGGGACACTCGGGGACCCCCCACCCAAAAGGGGACAGGGGGACACTCAGGGACCCCCACCCAAAAGTGACTAGGGGGGACATTCAGAGACCCCCACCCAGTGGGGACCCGGGGGTCGTAGGGGACACTCGGGGACACTCAGAGACCCCCACCCAGGGGGTTTTGGGGGGTCCCAGGGGACACTCAGAGACCCCCACCCAAAAGGGGACCCGCGGGTCGTGGGGGACACTCAGAGACCCCCACCCAGGGGGTTTTGGGGGGTCCCAGGGGACACTCAGGGACACTCAGAGACCCCCACCGAGGGGGTTTTGGGGGGGTGGTGGGGGACACTCGGGGACACTCAGAGACCCCCACCCGGGGGGTTTTGGGAGGTGGCGGGGGACACTCGGGGACACTCAGAGACCCCCCACCCAGGGGGTTTTGGGGGGTGGTGGGGGACACTCGGGGACACTCAGAGACCCCCACCCGGGGGGTTTTGGGGGGTGAGGGGGACACTCGGGGACACTCAGAGACCCCCACCCAAAAGGGGTTTTGGAGGGTGTCGGGGGACATTCAGGGACACTCAGAGACCCCCACCCGGGGGGTTTTGGGGGGTCCCAGGGGACACTCGGGGACACTCAGAGACCCCCACCCGGGGGGTTTTGGGGGTCGGGGGGCTCCGTACCTGCCCCCCCATGGCGCGGGACCCCCCCCAGCGCCCGGTGCAGCGCGGCCACCTCGGGGCTGGGCCCGGTGATCAGCGACGTGCCCGTGTCCACGATGGCCTCGCAGCCCCCCCCGCACAGCGGGGGGTCCCGGCAGCCCGCGACCCCCGGAGCCCCCCACCGACAGCCTGGGGGAGGGGGCGGGGGGCACTCGGGGGCAGTTCGGGGGGTCGGGGGCAGGAAAAGGGGGGGTTTGGGGGGTCGGGGGCAGTTAAAGGGGGGTTTGGGGGGTCGGGGGCAGGTAAAGGGGGGGTTTGGGGGGTCGGGGGCAGGTAAAGGGGGGGTTTGGGGGTCGGGGGCAGTTAAAGGGGGGGTTTGGGGGGTCGGGGGCAGTTAAAGGGGGGG
>NW_026776064.1:0-28614 GCF_027477595.1 Haemorhous mexicanus
ATCAGCCCCAAACAAACCCAAATTAACCCCAAATCAGCCCCAAAATCACCAAAAATCTGCCCCAAAATTGTCCCGAAATTCCCCCAAAAATCCCAGCTGAGACCACCCGGAATTCCCCAAACTGGAGAAACCCCAAAATCCCCCAAATTCACCCCAAAATCACCAAAAAATCCCCCAAAATCTCAGCCAAAACCAACCAAATCTGAGAAACCCAAAATTGCCCCAAATAAACCAAAATTAACCCCAAATTAACCCAAAATCAGCCCAAAATCTGCCACAAAATCCCAGCCGAGATCACCCGGAATTGCCCAAATCGGAGAAACCCCCAAATCCCCCAAAATCACCAAAAATATCCCCAAATCCCCCAAAATCCCAGCCAAAACCGCCCAAATCTGAGAAACCCAAAATTGCCCCAATTAACCCCAAATTAACCCAAAATCAGCCCCAAAATCTCCAAAAATCTGCCCCAAAATTGTCCCGAAATTCCAGCCAAAATCACCTGGAATTGCCCAAATCGGAGAAACCCCAAATCCCCCAAATTCACCCCAAAATCACCAAAAATGATCCCAAAATCCCCCAAAATCCCAGCCAAAACCGCCCAAATCTGAGAAACCACAAATCACCCCAAATCAGCCCCCAAATTAACCCAAAATCAGCCCAAAAATCACCAAAAATCTGCCCCAAAATTGTCCCAAAATTCCCCCAAAAATCCCAGCCGAGATCACCTGGAATTGCCCAAATTGGAGAAACCCCAAAATCCCCCAAATTCACCCGAAAATCACAAAAAAAATCACCCAAAATCCCCCAAAATCCCAGCCGAAACCGCCCAAATCTGAGAAACCCAAAATTGCCCCAAATAAACCAAAATTAACCCAAAATTAACCCAAAATCAGCCCAAAATCTGCCAGAAAATCCCAGCCGAGATCACCCGGAATTGTCCAAATCGGAGAGAACCCCAAAATCCCCCAAATTCACCCCAAAATCACCAAATCACCCCAAACAAACCCAAATTCCAGCCCAAATCACCCAAATCTGAAAAACCCCAAAATCGTCCAAAATCAGCCCCAAATAAACCCAAATTAACCCCAAATCAGCCCCCAAAATCACCAAAAATCTGCCCCAAAATTATCCCGAATTCCCCCAAAAATCCCAACCGAGACCACCCGGAATTCCCCAAATTGGAGAAACCCCAAATCCCCCAAATTCAACCCAAAATCACCAAAAAATCACCCAAAATCCCCCCAAATCCCAGCCAAAACCGCCCAAATCTGAGAAACCCAAAATTGCCCCAATTAACCCCAAATTAACCCAAAATCAGCCCCAAAATCTGCCACAAAATCCCAGCCGAGATCACCTGGAATTGTCCAAATCGGAGAAACCCCAAAATCCCCCAAATTCACCCCAAAATCACCAAAAAATCACCCCAAACAAACCCAAATTCCAGCCCAAATCACCCAAATCTGAAAAACCCCAAAATCGTCCAAAATCAGCCCCAAATAAACCCAAATTAACCCCAAATAAACCCCAAATCTGCCCCAAAATCCCCCCAAAATCACCCGGAATTCCCCAAATCAGAGAAACCCCAAATTCCCAAAAATTCACCCCAAAATCGGCCCCAAATCAGGCGGGGGGCTGGGGGGGGGGAGGGGCGGAGAGGGACCCAAATTTTGGGGGGTGGGACCCAAATTTGGGGGGTGGGACCCAAATTTCGGGGGGTGGGACCCAAATTTGGGGGGTGGGACCCAATTTTGGGGGGTGAGACCCAATTTTGGGGGGTGGGACCCAATTTTGGGGGGGTGGGACCCAAATTTTGGGGGGGGTGGGACCCAAATTTCGGGGGGTGGGACCCAATTTTGGGGGGGTGGGACCCAAATTTTGGGGGGTGGGACCCAATTTTGGGGGGGTGGGACCCAAATTTTGGGGAGCCCATGGCGGGAGAGGGACCCCAAAATTTGACATTTGATTTCCTTCCTGAAAATCCCCAAAATCCCCCAAAATCCCCCCAAAATCCCCCCCAGGACCCCCAAATCCCCCCAAAATCCCCCCCAGGACCCCCAAATCCCCTCAGGGACCCCCCCTGTGACCCCAAAATCCCCTCCAAGACCCCTCCCCATGACCCCAAAATCCCCCAAGCCCCTCAAGACCACCCCAAATTTCCTCTCCAGCACCCCAAAATTCCCCAAAATTCTCCCCAAAAATCCCCACGGGGACCCCAAAATCCCCTCAGGGACCCTCAAACCCCCCAAATCCCCCCAAGGACCCCAAATCCCCCCAAACCCCACCCCAAATTTCCTCTCCAGAACCCCAAAATCCCCTCCAGGACCCTCCTGGGACCCCCCAAACCTCTGGAGACCCCCCCCCCCAAAAATCCCACTCGGGAGCCACCAGGGCCCCCCAAAATCCCCCCAAGGACCCTCAGACCCCTCAAGACCCCCCAAATTTCCTCTTGAGCACCTCAGGGACCCCCAAACCCCCTCCAGACCCCAAAAATCCTCCCAGGGACCCCCCAAGGACCCCAAAATCCCTCAAACCCCCACCCCAAATTTCCCCTTCAGCACCCCCAAATCCCCTCCAGGACCCCAAAAATCTCCCCCAAAATCCTCCTGGGACCCCAAAATCCCCTCCAGGACCCCAAAAATCTCCCCCAAAATCCCCTCCAGGACCCCCAAATCCCCTCCAAGCCCCCTCCCCACTGCCCCAAATCCCCCCAGGGACCCCAAATCCCCCCAAGACCACCCCAAATTTCCCCTTCAGCATCCCCAAATCCCCCAAAGACCCCAAAAATCTCCCCCAAAATCCTCCCAGGGACCCCAAAATCCCCTCCAGGACCCTCCTGAGTCCCTCAAACCCCCCCAAAATTCCCCCCTGGACCCCAAATCCCCCCCAAGACCACCCCAAAGTTCCCCTTGAGTGCCTCAGATCACGTCTGGACCCCAAAATCTCCCCGAAAATCTTCCCAGGACCCCAAAATGTCTCCCAAAATTCCCTCCAGGACCCTCCTGGGACCCTCAAACCCCAAAAATCCCCCCAAAATCCCCTCCAGGACCCTCCTGGAGCCCTCAAACCCCCAAAATCCCCCCAAAATCCCCTCCAGGACCCTCCTGGAGCCCTCAAACCCCAAAAATCCCCCCAAAATCCCCCCCAGGACCCTCCTGGGACCCTCAAAACCCCAAAAATCCCCCCAAAATCCCCTCCAGGACCCTCCTGGGACCCTCAAAATCCCCCCAAGGACCCCAAACCCCCAAACTCTACCCCAAATTTCCTCTCCAGCACCCCCAAATCCCCTCCAGACCCAAAGATCTCCCCCAAAATCCCCACGGGAACCCCAAAATCCCCTCAAGGACCCTCAAAGCCTCTGGAGACCCCCCCCAAAAATCCCACTTAGGAGCCCCCAGACCCCCTCAAAATCCCCCCAAGGACCCTCAGACCCCTCAAACCCCCACCCCAAATTTTCTCTTCAGCGCCCTCAAATCCCCTCCAGACCCAAAAATCTCCCCCCAAATCCCACTGGGGACCCCAAAATCCCCTCAGGGACCCTCCTGGGACCCTCAAAACCTCTCAATATCCCCCCAGAATCCCCCCAAGGACCCCAAAATCCCCTCAAGGACCCTCGTGGGACCCCCAAACCCCCCCAAAATCCCCTCAAGGACCCTCCTGGGAACCTGAAAACCCCCCAAAATCCCTCCAAAATCCCCCCAAGGACCCCAAAATCCTCTCAAGGACCCTCCTGGGACCCCAACCCCCCAAAACCCCCCCAAAATCCCCTCAAGGACCCTCCTGGGAACCTCAAAACCCCCCAAATCCCCCCAAAATCCTCTCAAGGACCTTCCTTGGACCCCCAAACCTTCCCAAAATCCCCTCAAGGACCCTCCTGGGACCCCACCCCCCCCCCCCAAATCCCCTCCGAGCCCCCTCCCCAGGCCCCCCAAACCCCCCAGGTGACCCCCCCGTCCCTGTGCCCAGCATGTCGCACTCGCCCCCCGCCCCCTGGAGCCCCCCGCCCGCCCCGCACCTCCTGCGCTCCCTGGCGCGCTCCTGGCTGGACGAGGACGCGCCCTGGCCCGACCCCACCCTGGCGACCCTCGGGGACACCGCCACCCGCGCCGAGCTGCTCAGCAAAATCGGGGAGGGGTCTGCCGGGGCGGTGCTGGCGGGGTCCCCGTTCGCCGAGGCCGTTTTTGGGGTGTCGGGGTGCCGCGTGAGCTGGAGGATCCCCGAGGGGTCCCCGCTGCCCCCCGGGCGGGCGGTGGTGGCCGAGGTGGAGGGTCCGGCCGCGGGGGTCCTGGGGGGCGAGAGGGTGGCCCTGAACATTCTGGGGCGCTGCAGCGGGGTGGCCTCGATGGCCGCCAGGGCCGTGGGGGTGGCGCGGGCTCAGGGGTGGGCGGGGGTCGTGGCGGGGACCCGCAAAACCACGCCCGGCTTTCGGCTGGCCGAGAAGTACGCGCTGGGGGTGGGGGGCGCGGACCCGCACCGGGCCGGGCTCGGGGGGCTCCTCCTGCTCAAGGACAACCACCGAGCGCTGGCGGCGGCCGCGGGGGGCATGCGGCAGGTGGGGACCCCCGAAATGGGGGGGAACGGGGACCCCCGAAATGGGGGGGAACGGGGGGACCCCAATTTGGGGGTAAAATGGGTGGGGGGACCCCGAATTTGGGGGTAAAATGGGTGGGGGACCCCAATTTGGGAGGAGAATGGGGGGACCCCGAATTTTTGGGGGTTTTGGTTGGGGGACCCCGAATTTGGGGAGGAACGGGGGGGGCCCGAATTTGGGAGGGGGAGATGGGGGGGGCCCGAATTTGGGAGGGGGAGATGGGGGGGGACCCCGAATTTGGGAGGGGGGAGATGGGGGGGACCCCGAATTTGGGGAGGTTAGATGGGGGGACTCCAATTTGGGGGTAAAATGGGTGGGGGGACCCCGAATTTGGGAGGGGGGAGATGGGGGGAACCCCAATTTGGGGGGTTCTGGTTGTGGGGAGACCCCGAATTTGGGAGGAGAATGGGGGGGACCCTGAATTTTTGGGGGTTTTGGTTGGGGGACCCCGAATTTGGGAGGGGGGAGATGGGGGGACCCCGATTTTTTGGGGGGTTTTGGTTGGGGGACCCTGAATTTGGGAGGGGGAGATGGGGGGGGCCCGAATTTGGGAGGGGGAGATGGGGGGGACCCCGAATTTGGGGAGGTTAGATGGGGGGACTCCAATTTGGGGGTAAAATGGGTGGGGGGACCCCGAATTTGGGGAGGAACGGGGGGGGCCCGAATTTGGGAGGGGGGAGATGTGGGGGACCCCGAATTTGGGGGATTCTGGTTGGGGGACACCGAATTTTTTTGGGGGAAATTAGGGGGACCCCGAATTTTTGGGGGATTCTGGTTGGGGGACCCCGAATTTTTGGGGGGAGATGGGGGGACCCCGATTTTTTGGGGGGTTTTGTTTGGGGGACCCCGAATTTGGGGAGGAACGGGGGGGGCCCGAATTTGGGAGGGGGAGATGGGGGGGACCCCGAATTTGGGGAGGTTAGATGGGGGGACTCCAATTTGGGGGTAAAATGGGTGGGGGGACCCCAATTTGGGAGGGGGGAGATGGGGGGAACCCCAATTTGGGGGGTTCTGGTTGTGGGGAGACCCCGAATTTGGGAGGAGGAGAATGGGGGGACCCTGAATTTTTGGGGGTTTTGGTTGGGGGACCCCGAATTTGGGAGGGGGGAGATGGGGGGACCCGAATTTTTTGGGGGGAAAATGGGGAGGAACCTGAATTTGGGAGGGGGAGATGGGGGGGACCCCGAATTTGGGGGGTTCTGGTTGGGGGACCCCGAATTTTTTGGGGGGAAATTAGGGGGACCCCGAGTTTTTGGGGGGTTCTGGTTGGGGAACCCCGAATTTTTGGGGGGAGATGGGGGGACCCCGATTTTTTGGGGGGTTTTGGTTGGGGGACCCCGAATTTGGGGAGGAACGGGGGGACCCCGAATTTGGGAGGGGGAGATGGGGGGGACCCCGAATTTGGGGAGGTTAGATGGGGGGGACTCCAATTTGGGGGTAAAATGGGTGGGGGGACCCCGAATTTGGGAGGGGGGAGATGGGGGGGAACCCCAGTTTGGGGGGTTCTGGTTGTGGGGAGACCCCGAATTTGGGAGGAGAATGGGGGGACCCTGAATTTTTGGGGGTTTTGGTTAGAGGACCCCGAATTTGGGAGGGGGAGATGGGGGGGACCCGAATTTGGGGGGTTCTGGTTGGGGGACACCGAATTTTTTGGGGGGAAATTAGGGGGACCCCGAATTTTTGGGGGGTTCTGGTTGGGGGACCCCGAATTTTTGGGGGGAGATGGGGGGACCCCGATTTTTTGGGGGGTTTTGGTTGGGGGACCCTGAATTTGGGAGGGGGGAAAATGGGTAGGGGGACCCCGAATTTTTGGGGGGGAGATGGGGGGACCCCGAATTTGGGGAGGTTAGATGGGGGACCCCAATTTGGGGGTAAAATGGGTGGGAGGACCCCGAATTTGGGGAGGTTAGATGGGGGACCCCAATTTGGGGGTAAAATGGGTGGGAGGACCCCGAATTTGGGGAGGAACGGGGGGGACCCCGAATTTTTTGGGGGGAGATGGGGGGACCCCGAATTTGGGAGGGGGAGAATGGGGGGGACCCCAGTTTGGGAGGGGAACGGGGGGGGGGCCCGAATTTGGGAGGGGGGAGATGGGGGGGACCCCGAATTCGGGGGGGAGCAACTTGAATTGGGGGGGTTGTGGGAAGGGCTCCAGAATTGGGGCGGGACCCCAAATTTGGGGGGAAAATGGGTGGGGGGACCCCGAATTTGGGAGGGGGGACCCCAATTTGGGAGGAGAACGGGGGGACCCCGAATTTTTGGGGGGTTTTTGTTGGGGGACCCCGAATTTGGGAGGGGGGAGATGGGGACCCCCCCGAATTTGGGGAGTTCTGGTTGTGGGGGGACCCCAGAATTGGGGCGGGACCCCGAATTTGGGGGGGAAAATGGGTGGGGAGACCCCAGAATTTGGGGGGTTTTGTTGTGAGGGGGATCCCGAATTTGGGGGGGGTTCCGGTTTTGGGGGGGACCCCAGAATTAGGGGGGATTGGTCGTGGGGGGACCCCAGAATTCGGGCTGGACCCCGAATTTGGGGGGAGAATGGGTGGGGTGACCCCGAATTTGGGGGGAGAATGGGTGGGGGGACCCCGAATTTGTGGGGAGAATGGGTGGGGGGATCCCGAATTTGTGGGGAGAATGGGTGGGGGGACACCAGAATTTGGGGGGAGAATGGGTGGGGGGACCCCGAATTTGGGGGGAGAATGGGTGGGGGGACCCCGAATTTGTGGGGAGAATGGGTGGGGGGGACCCCAGAATTTGGGGGTGTCGCAGTTTGAGGGGGGTCCCCCCTGAATTGGGGAGGGGTCCTCTGTTGGGTACCTCTAAATTCGGGGGTCCCTCGGCGGGCGAACCCCAATTTTGGGGTGGGGGACACCCCTGGCAAACAGGACCCCAATTTGAGGGGCTCAGCGGGGGGGGATCCCCCATTTCCCCCCCCCCCCCCCAATTGGGTCTGGGGGCTCGGGTGTGACTGTCGGGGTCCCCCAGGTGATTCTGGGGGCGCGCCGGGCCGGGGGCTTCACGCGCAAGGTGGAGGTGGAGTGCGCGAGCGCCGAGGAGGCGCTGGAGGCGGCGGCGGCCGGCGCTGACATCGTCCTGCTGGACAACCTGAGCCCCCAGGTGAGCCCCCCAAAACCGGGACCCCCAAAACCCCTCGGGCCTGCTCCTTTTTGGGGCGAAACGGGGAGATTTTGGGGCGAAACGGGGAGATTTTGGGGCGAAATGGGGAGATTTTGGGGATAAAGCCCCAAAAAATCTCCACAAAATTGGGGTGGGGGTGGCGGAGATTTGGGGTCTGGCCTCACCAGGTGAGTCCCCAAAATTTGCCCGGGGATCCCAAAATCGGAGCAGGGACGAACTTGGGGAACCCCAAAAATGAGGGGTTGGATTTGCACCATTTTGGGGTTAAATGTGGAAATTTTGGGGTTAAATGGGGAAATTTTGGGGATAAAGCCCCAAAAAATCTGAGAAAATTGGGGTGGGGGTGGCGGAGATTTGGGGTCTGGCCTCACCAGGTGAGTCCCCAAAATCTGCCCGGGGACCCCAAAATCGGAGCTGGGCCAAAGTCGGGGAACCCCAAAAATGAGGGGTTGGATTTGGGGTTAAACGTTGAAATTTTGGGGTTAAACCCCAAAAATCTTCCCGAAATTGGGGTGGTGGTGGCGGAGATTGGAGGTCTGGCCTCACCAGGTGAGTCCCCAAAATCTGAGACCCCAAAATCTGCCCGGGGACCCCAAAATCCATCCTGGGACCCCCAAAATCCAACCTTAGCACCCCAAAATCCACCCTGGGCACCCCAAAATCTGCCCGGGGACCCCAAAATCCACCCTGATACCCTCAAAATCCACCCTGGGCACCCCAAAATCTGCCCGGGGACCCAAAAATTCCACCCTGGGGATCCCCAAATTCCACCCTGGGCACCCCAAAATCCATCCTTGGGACCCCAAAATCCACCCTGGGACCCCCAAAATCCAACCTGGGACCCCAAAAATCCATCCTGGGCACCCCAAAATCCAACCTGGGACCCCAAAATCCACCCTGATACCCCCAAAATCCACCCTGGGCACCCCAAAATCCATCCTGGGACCCCAAAATCCATCCTGGGCACCCCAAATTCCACCCTGGGCACCCCAGAATCTCCCCTGAGACTCCCAATATCCCATCCTGGGCACCCCAAAATCTCCCCTGGGGATCCCCAAAATCCACCCTGGGCACCCCAAAATCCCCCCGGGCTCTCCCCTCCCCCCTTTCTCTCGGAACCCCCAAATTAACCCCGCGCTCCCTCCCCTCCCCCACCGCTCCCCCCGGGGCTTTCACCCCCAAAACCCAAAATCAGCAAAAATGGGGGGTGGGACCACTGAGCCCTGGACCCCCAGTCCAAACCAGTTTGGGGGGTCCCAGCTCCCAGTTTGGGGTCCCAATCCCAGTTTGGGTTCCCAATCCCAGTTTGGGGTCCCAGTTTGGGTTCCCAATCCCAGTTTGGGGTCCCAGTTTGTGTTCCCAATCCCAGTTTGGGGTCCCAGTTTGTGCCCCAATCCCAGTTTGCCCCCCCAGGAGCTGCGGGCTGTCTCTGCACGGCTCAAGGCCGCTCACCCCGCGCTGACGGTCGAGGCCAATCCCAGTTTGGGTCCCAATCCCAGTTTGGGTTCCCAATCCCAGTTTGGGTTCCCAGTTTGGGGTCCCAATCCCAGTTTGGGTTCCCAATCCCAGTTTGGGTCCCAATCCCAGTTTGGGGTCCCAATCCCAGTTTGGGGTCCCAGTTTGGGTTCCCAATCCCAGTTTGCCCCCCCAGGAGCTGCGGGCTGTCTCTGCACGGCTCAAGGCCGCGCACCCCGCGCTGACGGTCGAGGCCAGCGGGGGCATCGCCCTGGAGACCCTGCCCCAATTCCTGGGCCCCCACGTGGACGTCGTGTCCATGGGGTGTCTGACCCACGGCGCCCCCGGCCTGGACTTCTCCCTCAAGGTGCTGGAACCCTGAGACTGCCCTGGAACCCCAAACCCAGCCTGGAACCCTGAAAGGGGCATGGAACACCCCAAAATCCAGCCTCGACCCCCAAAATCCAGCCCGGAACCAATAAAATCCAACCTGGAATCTATAAAAACCTGGAAGCCTGAAATCCATCCCAGGAGCCCCAAATCCAGCCTGGAACCCCAAAATCCAGCCTGGAACCCTGAGAGCGGCGTGGAACACCCCAAAATCCAGCCTGGAACCCCAAAACCCAGCCTGGAACCCTGAAACCCAGCCTGGAACCCCAAAATCCAACCTGGAACCAATAAAATCCAGCCTGGAACCAATAAAATCCAACATAGGACCCAAAAAAACCCTGGAACCCTAAAGTCCATCCCAGGAGCCCCAAAATCCAGCCTGGAACCCCCAAACCCAGCCTGGAACCCCAAAATCCATCCCAGGAACACCCAAACCCAGCCTGGAACCCCAAACCCAGCCTGGAACCCCAAATCCAGCCTGGAACCCCCAAAATCCAGCCTGGAACCCCCCAAACCCAGCCTGGAACCCCAAATCCAGCCCAGGAGCCCCAAAATCCAGCCTGGAACCCTGAGAGCGGCGTGGAACACCCCGAAATCCAGTCTGGAACCCCAAAATCCAGCCTGGAACCCTGAGAGTGGTGTGGAACACCCCGAAATCCAGTCTGGAACCCCAAAACCCAGCCTGGAACCATGAAACCCAGCCTGGAACCCCAAAATCCAACCTGGAACTCTGAAATCCAGCCTGGAACCAATAAAATCCAACATAGGACCCAAAAAAACCCTGGAACCCTAAAATCCATCCCAGGAGCCCCAAAATCCAGCCTGGAACCCCCAAACCCATCCTGGAACCCCAAAATCCATCCCAGGAACCCACAAACCCAGCCTGGAACCCCCCCAAACCCAGCCTGGAACCCCAAATCCAGCCCAGGAGCCCCAAAATCCAGCCTGGAACCCCCCAAACCCAGCCTGGAACCCCAAAACCCAGCCTGGAACACCAAATCCAGCCCAGGAGCCCCAAAATCCAGCCTGGAACCCCCCAAACCCAGCCTGGAACCCCCAAACCCAGCCTGGAACCCCGAAATCCATCCCATGAACACCCAAACCCAGCCTGGAACCCCAAACCCAGCCTGGAACCCGAAATCCAGCCCAGGAGCCCCAAAATCCAGCCTGGAACCCCAAAACCCAACCTAGAACCCCCCAAACCCAGCCTGGAACCCCAAATCCAGCCCAGGAGCCCCAAAATCCAACCTGGAACCCCCCAAATCCACCCCCTCCCCCCCATTTCTGGCCCCACCCCCAATGACATCACTCATTAATCACTCATCAGTCATTCATTAATCTGATCATTAGGAGCATTTTATTTGTAATTACAGGCCCCGCCCACTCCACGGGGGGTCAAGGGGTCACTCAGGGGTCACTTGGCCACTCAGGGGTCACTGCGTGGTCAGTTGGTCACTCAGGGGTCAGTTGGTCACTCAGGGGTCAGTTGGTCACTCAGGGGTCACTTGGTCACTCAGGGGTCAGTTGGTCACTCAGGGGTCAGAAGGGCACTCAGGGGTCACTTGGTCACTCTGGTGGTCAGTTGGGCACTCAGGGGTCACTTGGTCACTCTGGTGGTCAGTTGGGCACTCAGGGGTCAGTTGGTCACTCAGGGGTCAGAAGGGCACTCAGGGGTCAGTTGGGCACTCTGGTGGTCACTGTGTGGTCAGTGGTCACTCAGCGGTCAGTGATGGTCAGTGAGTGATCAGTGATGGTCAGTGCCACAAAGGGGTGGTCAGTGATGGTCAGTGTCACAGGGGGTGTCCATCAGGTGGTCAGTTGGTCACTCAGCGGTCACTCAGTGGTCAGTGATGGTCAGTGATGGTCAGTGATGGTCAGTGTCACAGGGGGTGTCCATCAGGTGGTCAGTTGGTCACTCAGCGGTCACTCAGCAGTCACTCAGCAGTCAGTGATGGTCAGTGATGGTCAGTGATGGTCAGTGATGGTCAGTGTCACAGGGGGTGTCCATCAGGTGGTCAGTCGGTCACTCAGCGGTCATTCAGCGGTCACTCAGCGGTCACTCAGCAGTCAGTGATGGTCAGTGATAGTCAGTGATGGTCACTGTCACAGGGAGCGGTCACTCAGTGGTCACTCAGCAGTCACTCAGCGGTCAGTGGGTGGTCACTGATGGTCAGTGATGGTCAGTGATGGTCAGTGTCACAGGGTGTGTCCATGGGGTGGTCAGTCGGTCACTCAGCGGTCACTCAGCGGTCAGTGATGGTCAGTGATGGTCAGTGACGGTCAGTGTCACAGGGGGTGTCCATCAGGTGGTCAGTTGGTCACTCAGCGGTCACTCAGCAGTCAGTGATGGTCAGTGATGGTCAGTGATGGTCGGTGTCACAAGGAGCGGTCACTCAGTGGTCACTCAGCAGTCAGTGATGGTCAGTGATGGTCACTGTCACAGGGAGCGGTCACTCAGCGGTCAGTGATGGTCAGTGATGGTCAGCGATGGTCACTGTCACAGGGAGCGGTCACTCAGCGGTCACTTCTCCCCCTCCGGCCACCGCAGGCACCACTCCAGGGCGTTCCGGAACATTCTCAGCCAGGGCCCGTTGCCGGCCTTGCTCCGGCCGTCGGCGGCCGCGGTCCGGCCGGCCCAGGGGCTCTGCCAGGCCCGCACGGAGCGCTCGGGGTGCGGCATGGCGGCCAGGTGGCGGCCGCAGGGGGACACCAGCGCGGCCACGCCCTGGCCGGAGCCGTTGGGGTTCAGGGGGTAGCGCTCGGTGGGGTCACCGCGGTCATCGACGTAGCGCAGCGCGGCCAGGCCCGACCGGACACTGCGGGCCAGGGCCGAGGGCTCCCGGAACCGGAAACGGCCTGGGGAACCAGTGAGAGACCAGTTAGACCAGTTAGAGACTGGTTAAACTGGTTAGAGACTGGTTAAACTGGTTAGAGACTGGTTATGGTCAGTGGTCACTCAGTGGTCACTGATAGCGCGGCCAGGCCCGACCGGACACTGCGGGC
This sequence comes from Haemorhous mexicanus, assembly GCF_027477595.1. Classification (NCBI taxonomy): domain Eukaryota; kingdom Metazoa; phylum Chordata; class Aves; order Passeriformes; family Fringillidae; genus Haemorhous; species Haemorhous mexicanus. The sequence goes on from NW_026776064.1 coordinate 12,575, forward strand.
CAGGGCCGAGGGCTCCCGGAACCGGAAACGGCCTGGGGAACCAGTGAGAGACCAGTTAGAGACCAGTTAGAGACTGGTTAAACTGGTTAGAGACTGGTTAAACTGGTTAGAGACCGGTTAAACTGGTTAGAGACTGGTTATGGTCAGTGGTCACTCAGTGGTCACTGATAGCGCGGCCAGGCCCGACCGGACACTGCGGGCCAGGGCCGAGGGCTCCCGGAACTGGAAACGGCCTGGGGAACCAGTGAGAGACCAGTTAGAGACTGGTTAGAGACCGGTTAGACCAGTTAGAGACCAGTTAGAGATTGGTTAGACCACTTAGAGACCAGTTAGAGACCAGTTAGAGACCAGTTAGAGACCAGTTAGACCAGTTAGAGACCAGTTAGAGATTGGTTAGACCACTTAGAGACCAGTTAGAGACCACTTAGACCAGTTAGAGACCAGTTAGACCAGTTAGAGAGCAGTTAGAGAGCAGTTAGAGACCAGTTAGACCAGTTAGAAACCAGTTAGAGACCAGTTAGACCAATTAGAGATCAGTTAGACCAGTTAGAGACCAGTTAGAGACCCGTTAGACCAGTTAGAGACCAGTTAGAGACCAGTTAGACCAGTCAGAGAGCAGTTAGAGACCAGTTAGAAACCAGTTAGAGCAGTTAGACACCAGTTAGAGACCAGTTAGAGACCAGTGAAACCAGTTAGAAACCAGTTAGAGACCAGTTAGACCAGTTAGAAACCAGTTAGAGACCAGTTAGAGACCAGTGAAACCAGTTAGAAACCAGTTAGAGATCAGGTAAACCAGTTAGAGACCAGTGAGAAACCAGTTAAACCAGTTCCAGCCCAGTTCCACCAGTTAAACCAGCAACACACCAGTGAGAGACCAAGGCTCCCAGTGCTCCCAGTAAAACCAGTATAACCAGTATAACCAGTGCTCCCAGTTTAATCACTGCTCCCAGTATCCCTTCCCAGTGCCCTCCCAATTCCATGCCCAGTCCCTCCCAGTCCCTCCCAGTATGACCAGTATAACCAGTTACCCTCTCCGTGCGCCACCCACACCCCCAGCCGCGCCCCCTCCATGCCCAGTCCCTCCCAGTATAACCAGTAGAACCAGTTACCCTCTCCGTTCGCCACCCACACCCCCAGCCGCGCCCCCTCCATGCCCAGTCCCTCCCAGTATGACCAGTAGAACCAGTATAACCAGTTACCCTCTCCGTGCGCCACCCACACCCCCAGCCGCGCCCCCTCCATGCCCAGTCCCTCCCAGTATAACCAGTAGAACCAGTTACCCTCTCCGTGCGCCACCCACACCCCCAGCCGCGCCCCCTCCGTGCCCAGTCCCTCCCAGTATGACCAGTATAACCAGTATAACCAGTTACCCTCTCCGTGCGCCACCCACACCCCCAGCCGCGCCCCCTCCATGCCCAGTCCCTCCCAGTATGACCAGTAGAACCAGTAGAACCAGTTACCCTCTCCGTGCGCCACCCACACCCCCAGCCGCGCCCCCTCCATGCCCAGTCCCTCCCAGTATAACCAGTAGAACCAGTTACCCTCTCCGTGCGCCACCCACACCCCCAGCCGCGCCCCCTCCATGCCCAGTCCCTCCCAGTATGACCAGTATAACCAGTTACCCTCTCCGTGCGCCACCCACACCCCCAGCCGCGCCCCCTCCATGCCCAGACCCTCCCAGTATAACCAGTATGACCAGTATAACCAGTTACCCTCTCCGTGCGCCACCCACACCCCCAGCCGCGCCCCCTCCATGCCCAGTCCCTCCCAGTATAACCAGTAGAACCAGTTACCCTCTCCGTGCGCCACCCACACCCCCAGCCGCGCCCCCTCCATGCCCAGTCCCTCCCAGTATGACCAGTAGAACCAGTATAACCAGTTACCGTCTCCGTGCGCCACCCACACCCCCAGCCGCGCCCCCTCCATGCCCAGTCCCTCCCAGTAGAACCAGTATAACCAGTTACCCTCTCCGTGCGCCACCCACACCCCCAGCCGCGCCCCCTCCATGCCCAGTCCCTCCCAGTATGACCAGTCGAACCAGTATAACCAGTTACCCTCTCCGTGCGCCACCCACACCCCCAGCCGCGCCCCCTCCATGCCCAGTCCCTCCCAGTATGACCAGTATAACCAGTTACCCTCTCCGTGCGCCACCCACACCCCCAGCCGCACCCCCTCCATGCCCAGTCCCTCCCAGTATGACCAGTATAACCAGTTACCCTCTCCGTGCGCCACCCACACCCCCAGCCGCGCCCCCTCCATGCCCAGTCCCTCCCAGTATAACCAGTAGAACCAGTTACCCTCTCCGTGCGCCACCCACACCCCCAGCCGCGCCCCCTCCATGCCCCGCAGCAGCAGCGCCGGCCCCGCCTCCACCCGCACGGTGACGAATCGCGACTCGAACCGGCCCGACAGGTTCCGCTCCAGGGCCACCGCCGGGGACGGGCCCGAGGGGCTGTCACCTGCCGGGGTGGCACCACAGTGTCACCCGAGTGGCACCGGAGTGGCACCAGGGGGGTGGCACTGAGGGGACATCGAGGGAACAGAAACCCCAAAGGGAAACCCCTAAGGGCAAAGTTGGGGACAGCCCTAGGAGATGCCACCACCCCCTCTGGGGCCACCACCTGTCACGAGAGTGTCACCAAGGGTCACCAGAGTGGCACCAGGGAGGTGGCAGGGGGGTGGCATTGAGGGGACATCGAGGGCACAGACCCGGGACAAAAACCCCAAAGGGAAACCCCGAGGGGACAAAGTTGGGGACAGCCCCAGGAGATGCCACCACCAGGACCGACGGGGTGTCACCTGTCAGGGGTGGCACCTGAGTGGCACCAGGGGGGTGGCAGGGGGGTGGCATTGAGGGGACAGCCCCGGGACAGAAACCCCAAAGGGAAACCCCGAGGGGACAAAGTTGGGGACACTTCTGGCGACACCTCAGGGACACCTCTGGAGCAGTGGGGACACTGCCTGGGACACAGGAATGTCACCTGAGTGCCACCAGAGGGGTGGCACCAAGGGGACAGCCAGGGGACATCAAGGGGACATTGAGGGGACAGCCCAGGGACAGAAACCCCGAGGGGACAAAGTTGGGGACAGCCCCAGGAGATGCCACCACCCCCTCTGGGGCCACCACCTGTCACGAGAGTGTCACCAAGGGTCACCAGAGTGTCACCAGGGGGGTGGGGACAGCCAGGGGACAGGGAGGGGACAGCCCTGGGACAGCCCTGGGACAGAAACCCCAAAGGGAAGCCCCGAGGGGACAAAGTTGGGGACAGCCCCAGGAGATGCCACCACCCCCTCTGGGGCCGTGGGGACATCACCTGAGGCATGGGAATGTCACCTGAGTGTCACCTCAGTGTCACCAGGGGGTGGGGACATCCAGGGGACATTGAGGGGACACCTTGGGGACAGCCCCGGGACAGAAACCCCAAAGGGACAGAGTTGGGGACACTTCTGGGGACACCTCAGGGACACCTCCAGAGCAGTGGGGACACTGCCTGGGACACAGGAATGTCACCTGAGTGGCACCAGAGGGGCACCAGAGGGGTGGCACTGAGGGGACACCTTGGGGACATAGAGGGGACAGCCTGGGGACAGCAACCCCAAAGGGACAAAGTTGGGGACAGCCCCAGGAGATGCCACCACCCCCTCTGGGGCCACCACCTGTCACGAGAGTGTCACCAAGGGTCACCAGAGTGTCACCAGGGGGGTGGGGACAGCCAGGGGACAGGGAGGGGACAGCCCTGGGACAGCCCTGGGACAGAAACCCCAAAGGGACAAAGTTGGGGACACATCTGGGGACACATCTGGGGACACTGTCACCCCAAGCGGGACCACAGGGCTGTCACCGGTCACAGAAAGGTCACCAGAGTGTCACCAGGGGGTGGCATTGAGGGACATCGAGGGGACATCGAAGGGACAGAAACCCCAAAGGGACAAAGTTGGGGACACTTCCGGGGACATTCCAGAGATGCCACCACCCCCTCTGGGGCCGTGGGGACATCACCTGGGGCACAGAAATGTCACCAGGGGGGTGGCAATGAGGGGACAGCCAGGGGACATTGAGGGGACAGCCCAGGGACAGAAACCCCAAAGGGACAAAGTTGGGGACACTTCTGGGGACATTCCAGAGATGCCACCACCCCCTCTAGGGCCGTGGGGACATCACCTGGGACAGAGAAATGTCACCTGAGTGTCACCAGGGGGGTGGGGACAGCCAGGGAACACCTTGGGGACACCTTGGGGACAGAAACGCCAAGGAGACAAAGCTGGGGACACTTCTGGGGACACCTCAGGTGACCCAGGTGACATTGAGGTGACCCAGGTGACCCAGGTGACCCTGACCTGGCAGTGTCCCCACCCAGCCCAGCAGCGCCATCAGCTGGCAGCCGTTGCACACGCCCAGGCTGAAGGTGTCCCCGAGGGCAGGCTGTGACCCAGGTGACACTGAGGTGACACTGAGGTGACACTGAGGTGACCCAGGTGAGCCAGGTGACCCAGGTGACCCTGACCTGGCAGTGTCCCCACCCAGCCCAGCAGCGCCATCAGCTGGCAGCCGTTGCACACGCCCAGGCTGAAGGTGTCCCCGAGGGCAGGCTGTGACCCAGGTGACACTGAGGTGACACTGAGGTGACCCAGGTGACCCAGGTGACATTGAGGTGACCCTGACCTGGCAGTGTCCCCACCCAGCCCAGCAGCGCCATCAGCTGGCAGCCGTTGCACACGCCCAGGCTGAAGATGTCCCCGAGGGCAGGGTGTGACCCAGGTGACACTGAGGTGACCCAGGTGACCCAGGTGACCCAGGTGACCCTGACCTGGCAGTGTCCCCACCCAGCCCAGCAGCGCCATCAGCTGGCAGCCGTTGCACACGCCCAGGCTGAAGGTGTCCCCGAGGGCAGGCTGTGACCCAGGTGACACTGAGGTGACACTGAGGTGACCCAGGTGACCCAGGTGACCCAGGTGACCCTGACCTGGCAGTGTCCCCACCCAGCCCAGCAGCGCCATCAGCTGGCAGCCGTTGCACACGCCCAGGCTGAAGGTGTCCCCGAGGGCAGGCTGTGACCCAGGTGACACTGAGGTGACCCAGGTGACACTGAGGTGACACTGAGGTGACACTGAGGTGACCCAGGTGACCCAGGTGACCCTGACCTGGCAGTGTCCCCACCCAGCCCAGCAGCGCCATCAGCTGGCAGCCGTTGCACACGCCCAGGCTGAAGGTGTCCCCGAGGGCAGGCTGTGACCCAGGTGACACTGAGGTGACACTGAGGTGACCCAGGTGAGCCAGGTGACCCAGGTGACCCTGACCTGGCAGTGTCCCCACCCAGCCCAGCAGCGCCATCAGCTGGCAGCCGTTGCACACGCCCAGGCTGAAGGTGTCCCCAAGGGCAGGGTGTGACCCAGGTGACACTGAGGTGACCCAGGTGACCCAGGTGAGCCAGGTGACCCTGACCTGGCAGTGTCCCCACCCAGCCCAGCAGCGCCATCAGCTGGCAGCCGTTGCACACGCCCAGGCTGAAGGTGTCCCCGAGGGCAGGCTGTGACCCAGGTGACACTGAGGTGACACTGAGGTGACCCAGGTGACCCAGGTGACCCAGGTGACACTGACCTGGCAGTGTCCCCACCCAGCCCAGCAGCGCCATCAGCTGGCAGCCGTTGCACACGCCCAGGCTGAAGGTGTCCCCGAGGGCAGGGGGTGACAGAGGTGACACTGAGGTGACCCAGGTGACACTGAGGTGACACTGAGGTGACACTGAGGTGACCCAGGTGACCCAGGTGACCCAGGTGACCCTGACCTGGCAGTGTCCCCACCCAGCCCAGCAGCGCCATCAGCTGGCAGCCGTTGCACACGCCCAGGCTGAAGGTGTCCCCGAGGGCAGGGTGTGACCCAGGTGACACTGAGGTGACACTGAGGTGACACTGAGGTGACCCAGGTGACCCAGGTGACCCGGGTGACCCTGACCTGGCAGTGTCCCCACCCAGCCCAGCAGCGCCATCAGCTGGCAGCCGTTGCACACGCCCAGGCTGAAGGTGTCCCCGAGGGCAGGCTGTGACCCAGGTGACACTGAGGTGACACTGAGGTGACCCAGGTGACCCAGGTGACCCAGGTGACCCTGACCTGGCAGTGTCCCCACCCAGCCCAGCAGCGCCATCAGCTGGCAGCCGTTGCACACGCCCAGGCTGAAGGTGTCCGGCCGGCGGCGGAAGCGCTCCAGCTCCGCGCGCGCGCGGGCGTTGAAGAGAACGGCGGCGGCCCAGCCTGGGGGGGAACACGGGAATGGGAAAGGGGGAAAAATGGGGGGAAAATGGGGAAATTGGGAAAGTGGGGAAAAATGGGGGAAATTGGGAAAGTGGGGAAAAATGGGGGAATTGGGAAAGTGGGGAAAAATGGGGGGAAAACGGGGAATTGGGAAAGTGGGGAAAAATGGGGGAAAAATGGAGAAATTGGGAAAGTGGGGAAAAATGGGGGGGAAAATGGGGAAATTGGGAAAGTGGGGGAAAATGGGGGGAAACGGGAAAATTGGGAAAGTGGGGAAAAATGGGGGAAAATGGGAAAATTGGGAAAGTGGGGAAAAATGGGGGAAAAATGGGGAAATTGGGGAAAAATGGGGAAAAGGGGGAAATTGGGAAAGTGGGGAAAAATGGGGGGAAAATGGGGAAATTGGGAAAGTGGGGGGAAAATGGGAAATTGGGAAAGTGGGGAAAAATGGGGGGAAAATGGGGAAATTGGGGAAAAATGGGGGAAAAATGGGGAAATTGGGAAAGTGGGGAAAAATGGGGAAACAGCGGGAAATTGGGAAAGTGGGGAAATATTGGGGGATATTGGGGGGAATATTGGGGAAAATATGGGGGGAATTGGGAAAATTGGGGGGGAATTTTGGGGGAAAATATGGGGGAATTGAGATGAAAATATTGGGGGAAAATACTGGGGAATTGGGAAAATTGGGGGGGAAAATAGTGGGGGGAATATTGCGGTATTGGGAAAATTGGGGGAAAATATTGGGGGAATTGGGAAAATTGGGGGGAATTGGGAAAATTGGGTGGAATTGGGGGAAAATATTGGGGGAATTGGGAAAATTTTGGGGAAAATATTGGGGGAATTGGGAAAATTTTGGGGAAAATATTGGGGGAATTGGGAAAATTGGGGGGGAATTTTGGGGGAATTGGGAAAATTGTGGGGGGGAAAACGGGGGAAAATATTGGGGGAAAATATTGGGGAAATTGGGGGAAAATATTGGGGGATTGGGAAAATTGGGGGGGAAAATGGGGGAAATACTCGGGGAAATTGGGGGAAAATATTGGGGGAATTGCGAAAATTTGGGGAATTGGGAAAATTGGGGGGGGAAATTTGGGTGAAAATATGGGGGGAATTGGGAAAATTGGGGGAAAATATTGGGGGAATTGTGAAAATTGGGGGAAAATATTGGGGGAAAATATTGGGGAATTGGGAAAATTGGGGGGGAAATTTGGGGGAAAATATTGGGGGAATTGGGGGAAAATTGGGGGAAAATGGGGGAAATTGGGGGAAAATACTGGGGGAAAATATTGGGGGAATTGGGAAAATTTGGGGGAATTGGGAAAATTGGGGGAAAATGGCGGTGGATATGGGGGGAAAATGGGGGGAAAATGGAGGAAATTGGGGAAATGATGGGGGAAATATTGGGGGGAATATTGGGGAATTGGGGGGAAAAATGGGGGAAAATATTGGGGGGAATTGGGAAAATTGGGGGAAAATAGTGGGGGAATTGGGAAAATTTGGGGGGGGAAATGGGGGAAAATATTGGGGGAATTGGGAAAATTGGGGGAAATGGGGGGAAAATGGGGGAAAATGGGGGAAATTGGGGAAATGATGGGGGAAATGGGGGAAATAACGGGGAAAAATTTGGGGAAATTTGGGAAATAATGGGGAATATCAGGAAAAAATTGGGGAATATGGGGAAAATTTGGGGAGAAATTTGGGGAGAAATATGAGGAAATAATGGGGGGGAAATGGGGAATAATGGGAAAAAATTGGGGATGAATATGGGAAATAATGGGGGAAAAATGGGGGGAAATTTGGGGGGAATTGGGAAAATTTGGGGAGAAAATTTGGGATGAATATGGGGAAATAATGGGGGAAAATGGGGGGAAATTTGGGGGGAATTGGGGAAAAATTGGGGATGAATATGGGAAATAATGGGGGAAAATTGGGGGAAAATTTGGGGAAATTGAGAAAATTTGGGGTGAAAATTTGGGATAAATATGGGGAAATAATGGGGGGGAAATGGGGGAGAAAATTGGGGAAATAATGGGGAAAAATGGGGGAAATTTGGGGAAAATTTGGGATACATATGGAGGAAAATGGGGGGAAAATGGGAAATAATGGGGAAAAATGGGGGAAAATTTGGGGAGAAAATTTGGGAAATAATGGGGGAAATAATGGGATAAAATTGGGGAAATTGGGAAAATTAATGGGGAGAAAATTGGGAAAAAGTGGGGAAATAATGGGGGAAAATGGGGAAAATAATGGGGAATAATGGGAAAAAAATGGGATAATTTGGGGGAATTGGGAAAATTTGGGGAGAAAATTTGGGATAAATCTGGGGAAATAATGGGGGAAATATTGGGGGAAATAGGGGAAAAATTGGGGAAATAATTGGGGAAATTTGGGGCAAAAATTGGGATAAATATAGGAAATAATGTGGGGAAAATGGGGAAAATTTGGGATAAATATGGGGATATTTCTCTGTTTTTGTGGATTTTTTGGGAGGATTTTAAATGGGATTTTTGGGGGGATTTTAAAGGATTTTTGTGGAATTTTTGGGGATTTTTAAAAAATGTTTGGGTCATTTTTCCTCGATTTTTGTGGAATTCAGGGATTTATGATTTGGGAGGGTTTTTGTGGGATTTTTGTGGATTTTCAGGGAATTTTTGGGATTTTTTCCCCTTTTTGGGGAATTTGGGTTTTTAGGATTTTGGGGTTTTTTTATTATTATTATTTAGGATTTTTCTCTGTTTTTGTGGAGTTTTTGGGGGATTTTAAATGGGATTTTTGGGGGGATTTTTAAGGATTTTTGTGGATTTTTTTTTAATTTTTGAGGGTTTTTTTAAATTCATTTTCCCCCTTTTTGTGGAATTTCAGATTTGAGGATTTTGGGGATTTCGGGGATTTTTTTTTTTTTTTATATTTTTGGGGGGATTTTTGTGGGATTGTTTTGAGATTTTTTTGAGATTTTCATGGATTTTTTAAATTATTTTTGAGGGATTTTTGTGGAATTTTTGGGGATTTTTGGGGGGATTTTTTTGGAATTTTCCCCCCTTTCTTCTGGAATTTGGGTTTTTAGGATTTGGGGATTTATTATTATTATTTTTTAGGATTTTTCTCTGGTTTTGTGGATTTTTTTGGGATTTTAAATGGGATTTTTGGGGGCATTTTAAAGGTTTTTTGCAGATTTTTGGGGGGATTTTTGTGAAATTATTTGTGTTTTGTTTTCATTTTTCCTCTCTTTTGTGGAATTTCAGATTGGAGGATTTGGGGGATTTTGGGGGATTTTAAATGGGATTTTTTGGGGGGATTTTTGTGGAATTTTTTGGGTTGTTTCCCAATTTTTCCCCCTTTCTGTGGAATTTCAGATTGGAGGATTTGGGGGGTTTTGGGGGGTTTTAAATGGGATTTTTGGGGGGATTTTTGTGGAATTTTTTGGGGTTATTTTCCAATTTTTCCCCTTTCTGAGGAATTTCAGACTGGAGGATTTGGGGGATTTTTGGGGATTTTAAATAGGATTTTTGGGGGATTTTTAAAGTTTTTTGCGGATTTTTTTGGGGGATTTTTGTGGAATTTTTGGGGGTCGTTTCCCAATTTTCCCCCTTTCTGTGGAATTTCAGACTGGAGGATTTGGGGGATTTTTGGGGATTTAAATGGGATTTTTGGGGGGATTTTTGTGGAATTTTTTGGGGTTATTTTCCAATTTTTTCCCCCTTTTTGTGGAATTTCAGATTGGAGGATTTGGGGGATTTTGGGGGATTTTAAATGGGATTTTTTGGGGGATTTTTAAGTTTTTGCAGATTTTTTGGGGGGATTTTTGTGGAATTTTTTTGGGTTTTTTTTCCAATTTTCCCCCCTTTTTGCAGAATTTCAGACTGGAGGATTTGGGGGATTTTTGGGGATTTTAAATAGGATTTTTGGGGGGATTTTTAAGTTTTCTGCAGATTTTTTGGGGGGATTTTTGTGGAATTTTTTGGGTTATTTTCCAATCATTCCTCCCTTTTGTGGAATTTCAGATTTTAAGATTTGGGGGGGTTTTAAATGGGATTTTTGGGGGGGATTTTTAAGGTTTTTTGCGGATTTTTGGGGGGATTTTGTGAAATTATTTGTGTTTTTTTTCATTTTTCCCCTCTTTTGTGGAATTTCAGGTTTGAGGATTTGGGGGATTTTAAATGGGATTTTTGGGGGATTTTTAAGGATTCTTGCGGATTTTTGGGGGATTTTTGTGGAATATTTTGGGTTTTTTTTCCAATTTTTTCCCCCTTTTTGTGGAATTTCAGACTGGAGGATTTGGGGGATTTTTGGGGGTTTTAAATGGGATTTTTGGGGGGATTTTTAAGTTTTTTGTGGCTTTTTTGGGGGGATTTTTGTGGAATTTTTTGGGGTTGTTTCCCAATTTTCCCCCTTTGTGTGGAATTTCAGATTGGAGGATTTGGGGGATTTCTGGGGATTTTAAATGGGATTTTTGGGGGGATTTTTGTGGAATTTTTTGGGGTTATTTTCCAATATTTTCCCCCTTTGTGTGGAATTTCAGACTGGAGGATTTGGGGGATTTTTGGGGATTTTAAATGGGATTTTTGGGGGGATTTTTGTGGAAGTTTTTTCCAATTTTTTCCCCCTTTCTGTGGAATTTCAGATTGGAGGATTTGGGGGATTTCAGGGGATTTTAAATGGGATTTTTGGGGAGGATTTTTAAGTTTTTTGTAGATTTTTTGGGGGGATTTTTGTGGAATTTTTTGGGGTTATTTTCCAATTGTTCCTCCCTTTTGTGGAATTTCAGATTTTAAGATTTGGGGGGATTTTAAATGGGATTTTTGGGGGGGATTTTTAAGGTTTTTTGTGGATTTTTGGGGGAATTTTTGTGAAATTCTTTGTGTTTTTTTTTCATTTTTCCCCTCTTTTGTGGAATTTCAGATTGGAGGATTTGGGGGATTTTTGGGATTTTAGGTGGGATTTTTGTGGGGGATTTTTAAGTCTTTTTGCAGATTTTTTGGGGGGATTTTTGTGGCATTTTTTGGGGTTATTTTCCAATTTTTTCCCCCTTTTTGTGGAATTTCAGATTGGAGGATTTGGGGGATTTCTGGGGATTTTAAATGGGATTTTTTGGGGGGATTTTTGAGGAATTTTTTGGGGTTATTTTTCAATTTTCCCCCCTTTCTGTGGAATTTCAGATTGGAGGATTTGGGGGATTTTTGGGGATTTTAAATGGGATTTTTGGGGGGATTTTTGTGGAATTTTTTGGGGTTATTTTCCAATTTCCCCCCTTTCTGTGGAATTTCAGACTGGAGGATTTGGGGAATTTTTGGGGATTTTAAATGGGATTTTTGGGGAGGATTTTTAGGTTTTTTGCGGCTTTTTTGGGGGGATTTTTGTGGAATTTTTTGGGGTTATTTTCCAATTGTTCCTCCCTTTTGTGTAATTTCAGATTTTAAGATTTGGGGGGTTTTAAATGGGATTTTTGGGGGGGGGTTTTAAGGTTTTTTGTGGATTTTTTGGGGGGATTTTTGTGAAATTATTTGTGGTTTTTTTTTTCATTTTTCCCCTCTTTTGTGGAATTGCTGATTGGAGGATTTGGGGGATTTTAAATGGGATTTTTGGGGGAATTTTTAAGTTTTTTGCGGCTTTTTTGGGGGGATTTTTGTGGAATTTTTTGGGGTTTTTTTCCAGTTTTTTCCCCCTTTGTGTGGAATTTCAGATTGGAGGATTTGGGGGATTTTAAATGGGATTTTTGGGGGATTTTTCTCTGGTTTTTTGCAGCTTTTTTGGGGGGATTTTTGTGGAATTTTTTGGGGTTGTTTCCCAATTTCTCCCCTTTCTGTGGAATTTCAGATTGGAGGATTTGGGGGATTTCTGGGGGATTTTAAATGGGATTTTTGGGGGGATTTTTGTGGAATTTTTTGGGGTTATTTTCCAATTTTTCCCCCTTTCTGAGGAATTTCAGACTGGAGGATTTGGGGGATTTTTGGGGATTTTAAATAGGATTTTTGGGGGGATTTTTAAAGTTTTTTGCGGATTTTTTGGGGGGATTTTTGTGGAATTTTTGGGGGTCGTTTCCCAATTTTCCCCCTTTCTGTGGAATTTCAGATTGGAGGATTTGGGGATTTTTGGGGATTTTAAATGGGATTTTTGGGGGGATTTTTGTGGAATTTTTTGGGGTTATTTTCCAATTTTTTCCCCCTTTTTGTGGAATTTCAGATTGGAGGATTTGGGGGATTTTTGGGGATTTTAAATGGGATTTTTGGGAGGATTTTTAAGGTTTTTGCAGATTTTTTGGGGGGATTTTTGTGGAATTTTTTGGGGTTATTTTCCAATTGTTCCTCCCTTTTGTGGAATTTCAGATTTTAAGATTTGGGGGATTTTAAATGGGATTTTTTGGGGGATTTTTAAGGTTTTTTGCGGATTTTTTGGGGGATTTTTGTGAAATTATTTGTGGGTTTTTTTTCATTTTTCCCCTCTTTTGTGGAATTTCAGATTGGAGGATTTTGGGGGATTTTAAATGGGATTTTTGGGGGAATTTTTAAGGTTTTTTGCAGATTTTTTGGGGGATTTTTGTGAAATTTTTTGGGGTTATTTTTCATTTTTCCCCTTTCTGTGGAATTTCAGATTGGAGGATTTGGGGGATTTTAAATGGGATTTTTGGGGGAATTTTAAAGTTTTTTGTGGCTTTTTTGGGGGGATTTTTGTGAAATTTTTTTGGGGTTATTTTCCAATTTTCCCCCTTTTTGCAGAATTTCAGATTGGAGGATTTGGGGGATTTCTGGGGATTTTAAATGGGATTTTTTGGGGGGATTTTTGTGGAATTTTTTGGGGTTTTTTTCCAATTTTTTCCCTCTTTCTGTGGAATTTCAGATTGGAGGATTTGGGGGATTTCTGGGGATTTTAAATGGGATTTTTGGGGGGATTTTTAAGTTTTTTGTGGCTTTTTTGGGGGGATTTTTGTGGAATATTTTCTGGGGTTATTTTCCAATTTTCCCCCCTTTTGTGGAATTTCAGATTTGAGGATTTGGGGGATTTTAAATGGGATTTTTGGGGGGGATTGTTAAGGTTTTTTGCAGATTTTTTGGGGGGACTTTTGTGAAATTATTTGTGTTTTTTTCCAATTTTCCCCTCTTTTGTGGAATTTCAGATTGGAGGATTTGGGGAATTTTTGGGGGTTTTAAATGGGATTTTTGGGGGGATTTTTAAGTTTTTTGCGGCTTTTTTGGGGGGATTTTTGTGGAATTTTTTGGGGTTTTTTTCCAGTTTTTTCCCCCTTTGTGTGGAATTTCAGATTGGAGGATTTGGGGGATTTTAAATGGGATTTTTGGGGGATTTTTCTCTGGTTTTTTGCAGCTTTTTTGGGGGGATTTTTGTGGAATTTTTTGGGGTTGTTTCCCAATTTCTCCCCTTTCTGTGGAATTTCAGATTGGAGGATTTGGGGGATTTCTGGGGGATTTTAAATGGGATTTTTGGGGAGGATTTTTAAGTTTTCTGCAGATTTTTTGGGGGGATTTTTGTGGAATTTTTTGGGGTTATTTTCCAATTGTTCCTCCCTTTTGTGGAATTTCAGATTTTAAGATTTGGGGGGGTTTTAAATGGGATTTTTGGGGGGATTTTTAAGGTTTTTTGCAGATTTTTTGGGGGATTTTTGTGAAATTATTTGTGTTTTTTTTTCATTTTTCCCCTCTTTTGTGGAATTTCAGATTGGAGGATTTGGGGGATTTTAAATGGGATTTTTGGGGGAATTTTTAAGTTTTTTGCAGATTTTTGGGGGGATTTTTGTGGAATTTTTTGGGGTTTTTTTCCAATTTTTTCCCCCTTTTCTGTGGAATTTCAGAATGGAGGATTTGGGGGATTTTTGGGGGTTTTAAATGGGGTTTTTGGGGGAATTTTAGTGGAATTTTTTGGGGTTATTTTTCAATTTTCCCCCCTTTTTGTGGAATTTCAGATTGGAAGATTTGGGGGATTTTTGGGGATTTTAAATGGGATTTTTGGGGGGATTTTTAAGTTTTTTGCGGATTTTTTGGGGGGATTTTTGTGGAATTTTTTGGGGTTGTTTCCCAATTTTCCCCCTTTCTGTGGAATTTCAGATTGGAGGATTTGGGGGATTTTTGGGGATTTTAAATGGGATTTTTTGGGGGGATTTTTAAGTTTTTTGCAGATTTTTTGGTGGGATTTTTGTGGAATTTTTTGGGGTTGTTTCCCAATATTCCCCCCTTTTTGCAGAATTTCAGATTGGAGGATTTGGGGGATTTTTGGGGATTTTAAATGGGATTTTTGGGGGGGGGTTTAGTGGAATTTTTTGGGTTTTTTTTCCAATTTTCCCCCTTTCTGTGGAATTTCAGACTGGAGGATTTGGGGGATTTCTGGGGATTTTAAATGGGATTTTTGGGGATTTTAAATGGGATTTTTTGGGGGGATTTTTGTGGATTTTTTTGGGGTTTTTTTCCAATTTTTTCCCCTTTCTGTGGAATTTCAGACTGGAGGATTTGGAGGATTTTTGGGGATTTTAAATGGGATTTTTGGGGGGATTTTTAAGTTTTTTGCAGGTTTTTTGGGGGGATTTTTGTGGAATTTTTTGGGGTTGTTTCCCAATTTTCCCCCTTTTTGCAGAATTTCAGACTGGAGGATTTGGGGGGTTTCTGGGGGATTTTAAATGGGATTTTTGGGGGGATTTTTGTGGAATTTTTTGGGGTTGTTTTCCAATTTTTTCCCCTTTGTGTGGAATTTCAGACTGGAGGATTTGGGGGATTTTTGGGGATTTTAAATGGGATTTTTGGGGGATTTTTGTGGAATTTTTTGGGTTTTTTTTCCAATTTCCCCCCTTTCTGTGGAATTTCAGATTGGAGGATTTGGGGGATTTTTGGGGATTTTAAATGGGATTTTTGGGGGGATTTTTAAGTTTTTTGCGACTTTTTTGGGGGGATTTTTGTGGAATTTTTTGGGGTTATTTTCCAATTGTTCCTCCCTTCTGTGGAATTTCAGATTTTAAGATTTGGGGGGGGTTTAAATGGGATTTTTGGGGGGGATTTTTAAGGTTTTTTGTCGATTTTTTGGGGGATTTTTGTGAAATTATTTGTGGTTTTTTTTCATTTTTCCCCTTTCTGTGGAATTTCAGATTGGAGGATTTGGGGGGATTTTAAATGGGATTGTTGGGAGGATTTTTAAGTTTTTTGCGGATTTTTTGGGGGGATTTTTGTGGAATTTTTTGGGGTTTTTTTCCAATTTTTTCCCCCTTTTTGCAGAATTTCAGACTGGAGGATTTGGGGGATTTTTGGGGATTTTAAATGGGATTTTTGGGGATTTTAAATGGGATTTTTTTGGGGGGATTTTAGTGGAATTTTTTGGGGTTATTTTTCAATTTTTTCCCCCTTTTTGCAGAATTTCAGACTGGAGGATTTGGGGGATTTTTGGGGATTTTAAATGGGATTTTTGGGGATTTTAAATGGGATTTTTTGGGGGGATTTTTGTGGAACTTTTTGGGGTTATTTTCCAATTTCCCCCCCTTTGTGTGGAATTTCAGATTGGAGGATTTGGGGGATTTTTGGGGATTTTAAATGGGATTTTTGGGGAGGATTTTTAAGTTTTTTGCAGGTTTTTTGGGGGGATTTTTGTGGAATTTTTTGGGGTTGTTTCCCAATTTTTTCCCCCATTGTGTGGAATTTCAGACTGGAGGATTTGGGGGGTTTCTGGGGGATTTTAAATGGGATTTTTGGGGGAATTTTAGTGGAATTTTTGGGGTTATTTTTCAATTTTCCCCACTTTTTGGGGAATTTCAGATTGGAGGATTTGGGGGATTTCTGGGGATTTTAAATGGGATTTTTTG
>NW_026776065.1:0-28327 GCF_027477595.1 Haemorhous mexicanus
CCTTAGGGGGTCCCTTTTCGGGGGGTTTCTTGTCCCTGGAGGGGTCCCTATCCATGGGGGAGGGTCCCTTTTTTGGGGGTCCCTGTCCCCTGAGGGGGGGGTCCCCATCCCCTGGGAGGGTCCCTCGTCCCTCGGGGGTCCCTTTTGGGGGTCCCCACCCCCTTTTTGGGTGTCCCTCACCCCCTTTTTGGGGGTTCCCCATCCCCCCGGGGGATCCCTTTTTTGGGGAGGGGTCTCACCGTAGTCCTTGGGCAGGGGGGCGGGGGCTGCGGGATGAACCATCGGCTTCTTGCGCCGCTCCACCACCGGGCTGGGGGGGTCGGGGGGCGGCGTGCCCCCCGCCGGGGGGTCCCCCCCGCGCTCCTTGGTCATGGCGAGGCCTGGGGGGGAGGGGACGGGGGGGTTGGGGGGGCTGGACGACCCCCCCCCCCTTGGGCTGATGGGGGGGAAGGGATGGGGGATCGGGGATGGGGAGGGGGCTCCGGGATGGGGAGGGGGCAATGGTACCGGGATGGGGAGGGGGCTCTGGGATGGGGAGGGGGCTCAGGGGATGGGGAGGGGGATCAGGGAATAGGGAGGGGGCTCCGGGATGGGGAGGGGGCTCCGGAATGGGGAGGGGGCTCCGGGATGGGGAGGGGGCTGAGGGGATGGGGATGGGGGACGGGAATGGGGAGGGGGCTCAGGGGATGGGGAGGGGGTCCCGGAAATGGGGAGGGGGATCAGGGAATGGGGAGGGGGCTCCGGAATGGGGAGGGGGCTCCGGAATGGGGATGGGGGACGGGAATGGGGAGGGGGCTCCGGAAATGGGGAGGGGGGCAACGGGACCGGGATGGGGCTGCGGGAGGGAATAGGGAAGGGGGTCCCGGAAATGGGGAGGGGGCACCGGGATTGGGGGAAGGGGCTCCGGGGATGGGGAGGGGGCTCCGGGAATGGGGATGGGGGACGGGAATGGGGAGGGGATCCCGGGAATGGGGAGGGGGCAACGGGAATGGGGAGGGGATCCCGGGAATGGGGAGGGGGCTCCGGATTGGGGAAGGGGGCTCCGGGACAAGAATGGGGAGGGGGCAGCGGGAATGGGGATGGGGAGGGGGGAAACTGGGACGGGGATGGGGGATCGGGAATGGGGAGGGGGTCCCGGGAATGGGGAGGGGGCAGCGGGATTGGGGAGGGGTCCCGAGAATGGGGAGGGGTCCCGGGAATGGGGAGGGGGCAGCGGGATTGGGGAGGGGTCCCGGGAATGGGGAGGGGGCAGCGGGAATGGGGAGGGGGCTCCGGGATACCGGGGGAAATCGGGATTCTGGGAGGGACCGGGGTGGGGATGGGGACACCGGGATGAACGGGGGGCCCTGGCTGGGGGTCCCCGGGATGGGGAGGGGTCCCCGAGAATGGGGAGGGGTCCCCAGGAATGGGGAGGGGGCTCCGGGATGCGCCGGGACCGCGATGGGGAGGGGGCTCCGGGATGCAGGCGAGGATCGGGATGCAGGGAGGGATGCAGGGATGGGGATGGGGACACCGGGATGAACCGGGGGGCCCTGGCTGGGGGTCCCGGGGATGGGGAGGGGGTCTCCGGCAATGCGGATGTGTCCCCGAAAATG
Organism: Haemorhous mexicanus; assembly: GCF_027477595.1. Lineage (NCBI taxonomy): Eukaryota > Metazoa > Chordata > Aves > Passeriformes > Fringillidae > Haemorhous > Haemorhous mexicanus. Next base: position 1,596 of record NW_026776065.1, read on the forward strand.
GGGAGGGGGCTCCGGGATGCGCCGGGACCGGGGCCGGGCCGGGCCCGAGGGATGCGCAGGGAGCGCGGCCGGGGATGGCGGGGCCGCGCCGGGGCGGGGCCGGGGCTGAAGGACCGGGGGACACCGGGACCGACCCCCCCCCGCACCCCCCCGGGGTGGTACCGGCACCGACCCCTCCCCAAATTCCCCCCTCCCCCCCCACTCCGGTACCTGCGGGTCCGCGGCCGCGGGATGGGCCCGGCGCAGTGCGCATGCGCGGCCGACAGAGGGGCGGGGGGCGAGCGGGGGGCGGAGGGGGCGGGGCCCGGGCAGGGGGCGGGCTATGGGGGGCTACAGGGGGGCTATGGGGGGGGCTTGGGGGGCTATGGGGGCTATAGCGGGGGGCTATGGGGGGCTATAGGGACTATGGGGGTGTCGGGGGAATATGGGGGCGATAGGGGGGTTATAGGGGGGCTATGGGGGCTATAGGGGGGGGCTATGGGAGGGCTATAGGGACTATGGGGGCTATAGGAGAGATATAGGGGGGCTATAAGGGCTATAGGGGCTATAGGGGATGTGGGAGCTATAGGGTCTATAGGTGATGAGGAGGGTATGGGGGCTATAGGGGCTATAGGGGATGTGGGAGCTATAGGGGCTACAGGGGATGAGGAGGGTGTGGGGGCTATAGGGGCTATAGGGGATGTGGGGGTTATGGGGGCTATAGGGGATGTGGGGGGTATGGGGGCTATAGGGGATCTGGGGGGTATGGGGGCTATAGGGTCTATAGGGGATCTGGGGGGTATGGGGGCTATAGGGGATGTGGGGGGTATGGGGGCTATGGGGGCTATAGGGGATGTGGGGGCTATAGGGGCTATAGGGGATGTGGGGGCTATAGGGGCTATAGGGGATGAGGAGGGTATGGGGGCTATAGGGGGAAGAGGGAATATGGGGTCTATAGGGGCTATAGGAGGTGCGGGAGCTGTGGGGTCTATAGGGGATGAGGGGGGTATGGGGTCTGTAGGCGCTATAGGGGCTACAGGGGATGTGGAGGGTATGGGGGCTATAGGGGATGTGGGGGGTATGGGGGCTATAGGGGCTATAGGGGATGAGGGGTATGAGGGCTGTGATCCTTTAAAGGAGATTTGGGATCCTTTCAAGGGGGTTTGGGATCCTCTCAAGGAGATTTTTGATCCTTTCAGGGGGGTTTGGGATCCTCTCAAGGGGATTTGGGATACTTTCAAGGGTGTTTGGGATCCTTTCAAGGAGATTTTGGTTCCTCTCAAGGGGGTTTGGGATCCTTTAAAGGAGATTTTGGATCATTTCAAGGGGATTTGGGATCCTTTCAAGGGTGTTTGGGATCCTTTTGAGGGGGTTTGGGATCCTTTCAAGGGGATTTGGGATCCTCTCAAGGGGGTTTGGGATCCTTTCAAGGGGGTTTGGGATCCTCTCAAGGGGGTTTGGGATCCTTTCAAGGGGATTTGGGATCCTCTCAAGGGGGTTTGGGATCCTTTCAAGGGGATTTGGGATCCTCTCAAGGGGGTTTGGGATCCTTTCAGGGGGGTTTGGATCCTTTAAAGAGGGTTTGGGATCCTTTCAAGGAGATTTGGGATCCTTTAAAGAGGGTTTGGGATAATTTCAAGGGGTTTGGACCCCTCCAAGGGGGTTTGGGATCCTTTCAGGGGGGTTTGGATCCTTTAAAAAGGGTTTGGGATAATTTCAAGGGGGTTTGGAGCCCTCCAAGGGGGTTTGGGATCCTTTCAAGGAGATTTTGGTTCCTCTCAAGGGGGTTTGGGATCCTTTCAAGGAGATTTGGGACCCTTTCAAGGGGCTTTGGACCCCTCCAAGGGGATTTGAGATCCTTTAAAAGAGATTTGGGATCCTTTCAAGGGGGTTTTTGATCCTTTCAAGGGGATTTGGGATCCTTTCAAAAAGGTTTGGATCCTTTCAAGGGGGTTTGGGATCCTCTCAAGGGGGTTTGGGATCCTTTCAAGGGGATTTTGGGTCCTCTCAAGAGGATTTTGGACATGTCCGAGGGGATTTTGGATCCTTTCAAAGAGATTTGGGATTCTTTCAAGGGGGTTTGGACCCCTCCGAGGGGATTTGGGATCCTCTCAAGGAGTTTTGGACCCTTCTGAGGGGATTTGGGGTCCATCCAAGGGCGTTTGGGGTCATTCCGAGGGGATTTGGGGACATCCGAGGCGATTTTGGGTCATTCCGAGACGATTTTGGGTCATTCCGAGGCGATTTTGGGTCATTCCGAGACGTTTCGGGCCCGTCCGACGCTTCCGGCCGGGGGGGCGGGACCAGCGGAGGCGCTCCGCTCTCCTATTGGCTAAGAGGCGCGACTGACGGAGGCGCTCCGCTCTCCTATTGGCTGAGCGGCGGTGATTGGCAGGACGCTCTGCCACTGGACCTGGTCCCAGTGCCAAACTGGGCGGGGCTCAGACTGGTCCAGGCCCCCCCAAGACCCCTCTGGGTTCCCCCCATAAACCCCAGAGCCCCCAAGAAGGATTTGGGGGGGGGGGGGGGGGGCTCAAGAAAACTTCTGGAAGTTTCGGGGGGGGGCTCCAGGGTGGGACTTGAGGCTCTCTGGATTGAGGGGGGGTCCCCAGGGAGGTTTGGGGTCCCTGGTGAAATTTGGGGGTAACCAGGACAAATTTGGGGTTCCGGGGGGAGGGATTTGGGGGTCCCCAGGGAGGTTTGGGGGTCCCTGGTGAAATTTGGGGGTAACCAGGGCAAATTTGGGGTTCTGGGGGGAGGGATTTGGGGGTCCCTGGTGAAATTTGGGGGTAACCAGGGCAAATTTGGGGTTCTGGGGGGAGGGATTTGGGGGTCCCCAGGGAGGATTTGGGGGTCCCTGGTGAAATTTGGGGGTAACCAGGGCAAATTTGGGGTCCCTGGGAGAGATTTGGGGGTCCCCAGGGAGGATTGGGGGGGTCCCTGGTGAAATTTGGGGGTAACCAGGGCAAATTTGGGGTTCCGGGGGGAGGGTTTGGGGGTCCCCAGGGAGGATTTGGGGGTCCCTGGGAGAGATTTGGGGGTCCCTGGTGAAATTTGGGGTGCCCAGGGAGGTTTTGGGGCTCCCTGGTGAAATTTGGGGGTCCCCAGGACAAATTTGGGATCCCCTCCCTCCATCCCGGTCGCCATGGCAACAACGCGAGAAGGGCGGGGGGGGGAGGGCAGGGTTTCCATGGCAACCGTGACAGCGCCCCCTAGGGGGCGGGAAACTATTAACGAAGTGACTTTTAATTAACTTTATTGAACGTGATTAATTAATTACAGAGATGGTAAAACCGCACGGCGGAGGGGGTGGGGGGGAAGGAGGGGGAGGGGGGCGGCACGGGACCCCTCCCCTCTTCCCCTCCCCCCTCCTCCTCCTCCTCGCACCTATTGCTCGTTATTTGGGGGGGGGGGGAGGGGTCAGGAGGGGGAGGGGCAGTGCCAGCAGAGGGGAGGGGACCCCTCCCCCCCCCCCCCCCCATTTCCAGGACCCCCCCCCTGCATCCCCCACCCCGGGAGGTGCCGCCCCCCCCCAGCCCCTCCTGCCCCGAACTGGGAGCACTGGGAGCACTGGGCAGGGGGGAGGTGGGGTGGGGGAGGGGAATAAATACAATCTTCCAATATATTAAAACCCCCCTGGGGGGTGCTGGGGGGAGGGGGCTCGGGGTTGGTTTTTTTTGGGGTGTCCGGGGGGGTCGTGGGGACCCCCTCGGGGGGGTCACATCATGCCCAGCTGCAGGAGGGTGTTGGCGTACATCATGGGCTTGACGTTGGGGTGAGGCTGGGGGAGGGGGAAAAAGGTGGGGAGGGGGCTCAGGGGGGGGTTGGGGTACACCCCCCCCCACCCCAAATTGACAGCCCGGACACCCCGAAAACTCCTGAGGTCACCCGTAAAGGTGAGACCCCCCCAAGAGCCCCCCCCCCCCCCAAAAGGATGAGACCCCCCAAAGAACCCCCCCAAAAGGATGAGACCCCTCAAGGACCCTCCCAAAAGGATGAGACCCCCCCCCCAAAGAACCCCCCAAAAGGATGAGACCCCCCAAAGAACCCCCCCAAAAGGATGAGACCTCTCAAGGACCCCCCCAAAAGGATGAGACCCCTCCAAAACCCCCCCCAAATAACCCCTGGGACCCTCCCCCAAAAAGATGAGACCCCCCCCAAAGAACCCCTGGGACCCTCCCCCAAAAGGAGGAGACCCCCCCAAAGAACCCCCCCAAAAGGATGAGACCCCCCCAAAGAACCCCCCCAAAAGGATGAGACCCCTCAAGGACCCCCCCAAAAGGATGAGACCCCCCCCAAAACTCCCCCCAAATAACTCCTGAGGACCCCCCCCAGAAAGATGAGACCCCCCCCAAATAACCCCTGGGACCCCCCCCCAAAAAGATGAGACCCCCCAAATAACCCCCCCAAAAAGATGAGACCCCCCAAAGAACCCCCCCAAAAGGATGAGACCCCTCAAGGACCCCCCCAAAAGGATGAGACCCCCCCCAAAACTCCCCCCAAATAACTCCTGAGGACCCCCCCAGAAAGATGAGACCCCCCCCCCAAATAACTCCTGGGACCCTCCCCCAAAAAGATGAGACCCCCCCCAAAGAACCCCCCCAAAAAGATGAGACCCCCAAAGAACCCCCCCAAAAGGAGGAGACCCCCCCAAAACCCCCCCCCAAATAACCCCTGGGACCCTCCCCCAAAAAGATGAGACCCCCCAAAGAACCCCCCCAAAAAGAATGAGACCCCTCCGAGTTTTTGGGGGTCCCTGGGTGGATTTTGGGGGTCCCAGTTTGGATTTTGGGGTCCCAGTTTGGATTTGGGGGGTCCCAGTTTGGATTTTGGGGTCCCTGGGTTGGATTTTGGGGTCCCTGGGTTGGATTTTGGGGGTCCCGGGGTGGATTTTGGGGTCCCAGTTTGGATTTTGGGGGTCCCGGGGTGGATTTGGGGGGTCCCAGGGTGGATTTTGGGGTCCCAGTTTGGATTTTGGGGGTCCCAGTTTGGATTTTGGGGGGTCCCAGTTTGGATTTGGGGGTCCCAGTTTGGATTTTGGGGTTCCCAGTTTGGATTTTGGGGTCCCAGTCTGGATTTGGGGGGTCCCTGGGTGAATTTTGGGGTCCCTGGGTGGACTTTGGGGGTCCCAGTTTGGATTTGGGGTTCCCAGTTTGGATTTTGGGGTCCCAGTTTGGATTTTGGGGGTCCCAGTTTGGATTTTGGGGGGTCCCAGTTTGGATTTTGGGGGTCCCAGTTTGGATTTTGGGGTTCCCAGTTTGGATTTTGGGGTCCTGGGGTGAATTTTGGGGTCCCTGGGTGGATTTTGGGGGTCCCAGTTTGGATTTTGGGTTCCCAGTTTGGATTTTGGGGTTCCCAGTTTGGATTTTGGGGGTCCCGGGGTGGATTTTGAGGTCCCAGTTTGGATTTTGGGGTCCCAGTTTGGATTTTGGGGGTCCCAGTTTGGGTTTGGGGGTCCCTGGGTTGGATTTTGGGGGTCCCAGTCTGGATTTTGGGGTCCCAGTCTGGATTTGGGGGGTCCCTGGGTGGATTTTGGGGTTCCCAGTTTGGATTTTGGGGTCCCAGGGTGGATTTTGGGGGTCCCTGGGTTGGATTTTGGGGGTCCCAGTTTGGATTTGGGGTTCCCAGTTTGGGTTTGGGGGGTCCCAGTTTGGATTTTGGGGGTCCCAGTTTGGATTTTGGGGGTCCCAGTCTGGATTTGGGGGGTCCCGGGGTGGATTTTGGGGTCCCAGTTTGGATTTTGGGGGTCCCAGGGTGGAGTTTGGGGTCCCAGTTTGGATTTTGGGGTCCCAGTTTGGATTTTGAGGTCCCACTTTAGATTTTGGGGGTCCCGGGGTGGATTTTGGGGTCCCAGGGTGGATTTTGGGGTCCCAGTTTGGATTTTGGGGTCCCTGGGTGGATTTTGGGGTCCCAGTTTGGATTTTGGGGTCCCAGGGTGGATTTGGGGGGTCCCAGTGCCCCCAGACTCACCACTGCTGTGAACTGGTGGAAGTCGGGGCGGAGGTCGCTGCCCCGCAGGTGGATGTAGGAGCCCTTGTTGCCCATCTGGTCACTGCAGGGGACATTTGGGGACATTTGGGGACACTTGGGGACATCAGAGCACAACCCCCGAGGGCCACTGAGGGTGGGGATCACCAGGGATGGGACATTTGGGGACATTTGGGGACACTTGGGGACATTTGGGGACATCAGAGCACAACCCCCGTGGGCCACTGAGGGTGGGGATCACCAGGGATGGGACATTTGGGGACATTTGGGGACATTTGGGGACACTTGGGGACATCAGAGCACAACCCCCATGGGCCACTGAGGGTGGGGATCACCAGGGATGGGACATTTGGGGACACTTGGGGACATTTGGGGACATCAGAGCACAACCCCCGTGGGCCACTGAGGGTGGGGATCACCAGGGATGGGACATTTGGGGACATTTGGGGACACTTGGGGACACTTGGGGACATCAGAGCACAACCCCCATGGGCCACTGAGGGTGGGGATCACCAGGGATGGGACATTTGGGGACACCTGGGGACATTTGGGGACACTTGGGGACATCAGAGCACAACCCCCGTGGGCCACTGAGGGTGGGGATCACCAGGGATGGGACATTTGGGGACATTTGGGGACATTTGGGGACATTTGGGGACACTTGGGGACACTTGGGGACATCAGAGCACAACCCCCGTGGGCCACTGAGGGTGGGGATCACCAGGGATGGGACATTTGGGGACATTTGGGGACACTTGGGGACATCAGAGCACAACCCCCGTGGGCCACTGAGGGTGGGGATCACCAGGGATGGGACATTTGGGGACATTTGGGGACATTTGGGGACATCAGAGCACAACCCCCGTGGGCCACTGAGGGTGGGGATCACCAGGGATGGGACATTTGGGGACATTTGGGGACACTTGGGGACATCAGAGCACAACCCCCGTGGGCCACTGAGGGTGGGGATCACCAGGGATGGGACATTTGGGGACATTTGGGGACACTTGGGGACACTTGGGGACATCAGAGCACAACCCCCGTGGGCCACTGAGGGTGGGGATCACCAGGGATGGGACATTTGGGGACATTTGGGGACACTTGGGGACACTTGGGGACATCAGAGCACAACCCCCATGGGCCACTGAGGGTGGGGATCACCAGGGATGGGACATTTGGGGACATTTGGGGACATTTGGGGACACTTGGGGACATCAGAGCACAACCCCCATGGGCCACTAAGGGTGGGGATCACCAGGGATGGGACATTTGGGGACATTTGGGGACACTTGGGGACATCAGAGCACAACCCCCGTGGGCCACTGAGGGTGGGGATCACCAGGGATGGGACATTTGGGGACATTTGGGGACATCAGAGCACCGCCTTTGTGGGCCACTGAGGGTGGGGATCACCAGGGATGGGACATTTGGGGACAACAAGGTACAGGGGACACTGGGGACAAAACCAAGGGGACAACATGGCTGAGGGACACCGGGCTTGGGGACACTGCAGGTCAGAGGACACCAGGCTTGGGGACACCAGACCAAGTGGCCAAGGTGGCTCAGGGGACACAGGGCTTGGGGACACAGGGCTTGGGGACACTGGGGACAAAACCAAGTGGCCAAGGTGGCTCAGGGGACACGGGGCTTGGGGACACTGGGGACACCAGACCAAGTGGCCAAGTTGGCTCAGGGGACACCGGGCTTGGGGACACTGGGGACACCAGACCAAGTGGCCAAGGTGGCTCAGGGCACACTGGGCTTGTGGACACTGGGGACAAAACCAAGTGGCCAAGGTGGCTCAGGGGACACGGGGCTTGGGGACACTGGGGACCAAACCAAGTGGCCAAGGTGGCTCAGGGGATACAGGGCTTGGGGACACAGGGCTTGGGGACACTGGGGACACCAGACCAAGTGGCCAAGGTGGCTCAGGGGACACTGGGCTTGGGGACACTGGGCTTGGGGACACTGGGGACCAAACCAAGTGGCCAAGGTGGCTCAGGTGACACAGGGCTTGGGGACACTGGGGACACCAGACCAAGTGGCCAAGTTGGCTCAGGGGACACAGGGCTTGGGGACACTGGGGACACCAGACCAAGTGGCCAAGGTGGCTCAGGGGACACAGGGCTTGGGGACACTGGGGACACCAGACCAAGTGGCCAAGGTGGCTCAGGGGACACAGGGCTTGGGGACACTGGGGACACAAAAACAAGTGGCCAAGGTGGCTCAGGGGACACAGGGCTTGGGGACACTGGGGACACCAGACCAAGTGGCCAAGGTGGCTCAGGGGACACGGGGCTTGGGGACACCGGGCTTGGGGACACTGGGGACAAAACCAAGTGGCCAAGGTGGCTCAGGGGACACGGGGCTTGGGGACACTGGGGACCAAACCAAGTGGCCAATGTGACTTAGGGGACACAGGGCTTGGGGACACTGCAGGTCAGGGGACACTGGGCTTGGGGACACCAGACCAAGTGGCCAAGGTGGCTCAGAGGACACCGGGCTTGGGGACACTGGGGACACCAGACCAAGTGGCCAAGGTGGCTCAGGGGACACGGGGCTTGGGGACACTGGGGACCAAACCAAGTGGCCAAGTTGGCTCAGGGGACACAGGGCTTGGGGACACAGGGCTTGGGGACACTGGGGACAAAACCAAGTGGCCAAGGTGGCTCAGGTGACACTGGGCTTGGGGACACTGGGGACACCAGACCAAGTGGCCAAGGTGGCTCAGGGGACACCGGGCTTGGGGACACTGGGGACACCAGACCAAGTGGCCAAGGTGGCTCAGGGGACACAGGGCTTGGGGACACTGGGGACAAAACCAAGAGGCCAAGGTGGCTCAGGGGACACAGGGCTTGGGGACACCGGGCTTGGGGACACTGGGGACAAAACCAAGTGGCCAATGTGGCTCAGGGGACACAGGGCTTGGGGACACCGGGCTTGGGGACACTGGGGACCAAACCAAGTGACCAACGCAGCCCAAGGAACTGAACCGAGGCGACACCGGGGCACAAAGCCAAGGCCAGGGCGCCACCCCCGAGGTGTCCCCGAGGTGTCCCCGAGGTGTCCCTCACCAGTAGTTGGGGGCGGAGAAGACGGTGACACAGCGGCCATCGTGGGCCACCTCGTAGCCCTCGGGCTTGACCTCGTGGCTGCGGATGATGAGCTCCAGGCGGTTCCGCTCCAGGAAGCGCTTGGTGACATCGGGGCCAAACTGGCAGCTGACCCCCCGCTTGCTGACCGACCGGCCGTTCTGGGGACATTGGGGACATCGGGGACATTGGGGACATTGGGGACACTGGGGACATTGGGGGCATTGGGAACAGGGGGGACATTGGGAGCATTGGGGTGATTGGGGACATTGGGGACATTGGGGACCTTGGTGACATCGGGGCCAAACTGGCAGCTGACCCCCCGCTTGCTGACCGACCGGCCGTTCTGGGGACATTGGGGACATCGGGGACATTGGGGACATTGGGGACACTGGGGACATTGGGGGCATTGGGAACAGGGGGGACATTGGGAGCATTGGGGTGATTGGGGACATTGGGGACATTGGGGACCTTGGTGACATCGGGGCCAAACTGGCAGCTGACCCCCCGCTTGCTGACCGACCGGCCGTTCTGGGGACATTGGGGACATCGGGGACATTGGGGACATTGGGGACACTGGGGACATTGGGGGCATTGGGAACAGGGGGGACATTGGGAGCATTGGGGTGATTGGGGACATTGGGGACATTGGGGACATTAGTGACATCGGGGCCAAACTGGCAGCTGACCCCCCGCTTGCTGACCGACCGGCCGTTCTGGGGACATTGGGGACATTGGGGACATCGGGGACATTGGGGGCATTGGGGACATTGGTGACACTGGGGGCATTGGGGGCATCTGGGACATTGGGGACACTGGGGACATTGGGGACATTGGTGACATTGGGGACATTGGGGTGATTGGGGGCATTGGGGACATTGGGGATATTGGGGGCATTGGGGACATTGGTGACATCAGGGCCAAACTGGCAGGTGACCCCCCGCTTGCTGACCGACCAGCCGTTCTGGGGACATGGGGGACATTGGGGACATTGGGGACATTGGGGGGGTTGGGGACATTGGGGGCATTGGGGACATTGGGGACATTGGGGACATTGGGGGCATTGGGGGCATTGGGGACATTGGGGACATTGGGGGGGTTGGGGGCATTGGGGACATTGGAGGTATTGGGGACATTGGGAGGACATTGGGGACAGGGGAGGGACATTCTGGACATTGGGGATATTGGAGACATTGGGGTGATTGGGGACATTGGGGACATCGGGGACACTGGGGACATTGGGGGCATTGGGGACATCAGGGCCAAACTGGCAGCTGACCCCCCGCTTGCTGACCGACCGGCCGTTCTGGGGACATTGGGGACATTGGGGACATCGGGGACATTGGGGGGGATTGGGGTGATTGGGGACATTGGGGACATTGGGGACACTGGGGACACTGGGGACACACCCAGGGGACAGCAGGGTCGGCTGCCTTGGGGGAGGTGGTAGGGGGGTTGGTGGCACTGGGAAGTTGGGGACAGGAGAAGAGAGTGGCACTGGGACACCAGGACGTGGCAGAGAGTGGCACTGGGATGGAGCAGGTGACAGCAGTGGGACACGGGGACACGGAAAGGGACAGCAGCAGGACCTTGGGGACAGGACAGGGGACACCCTGAGGACATGGGGACAGGGGAGGGGACATCCCGAGGAGGGTCACAGCTCACCTGGGGCTGGGGGTCGGACCAGAGCAGGTCACACATCGGCCCTGGTGAGGGGGGGGACACAGGGCAGGGGGTCACAGCTCAGCCCCTGGCCTTGGGGACACCTTGGGGACACCTTGGGGACATCCCGGGGGGGGTCCCTGTCCCACCTGAGTCCGGGGGCTGCCGGTTCCGCTCGATCTTGCGGATGTCATCGAGGGTCACCCCGTCCTCGCTGAAGAGCCCCCCGTGCATGATCTGGGTGGGGACACGCGGTGGTGGGGACATTGGGGACAGCAGGGGGACAGGGCCACCCCGACCCCGAGGGGACAGGGACAGGCTGGGGGAGGGGCGGGGGAGGGGTCAAAGTCCCCCATTTTATGGAGGCTGCCAAAAAGGGATCCATACAAATCAATAGGCTGCCAGATAGTGAGCCAAAACCCTCTGCCAAATTGGGATCTATTAAAGCCAATAGGCGCTGCCAGATAGTGATCCATCACGGCTGCCAAATTGGGAGCCATTACTTTAAATGACAGCTGCGAGATTGTGAGCCAATTCGCTTTGCCAAATAGAGATCCACCACAGCCAATATGCGCTGCCAGATAGTGAGCCAAAATGGCTGCCAAATAAGGATCTATTACTGTTAATAACAGCTGCGAGATAGTGAGCCAATTCGCTTTGCCAAATAGAGATCCACTACAGCCAACGGGCGCTGCCAGACAGTGATCCAACACGGCTGCCAAATTGGGATCCATTACTGTTAATGACAGCTGCGAGATTGTGAGCCAATTCTCTTTGCCAAATAGAGATCCACTACAGCCAACGGGCGCTGCCAGATAGTGAGCCAACACGGCTGCCAAATAGGGATCTATTCAAGCCAATGGGCGCTGCCAGATAGTGACCCACGGTGACAATGTCCCCTCGGTGTCCCCTCACCAGGACTTTGCCGTTGATGCACTGGGCCAGGGGCAGCCACTCGAAGACCTCGCTGAAGAGGGCGAACATCTGCGCCGTGTACTTGGCCTTGACCTCGCCCTCGAAGCCGTAGATCTGGTTCATGTTGTCCGTCTCGTGGTTCCCTGAGGGGACACGGGGACAACTGCCACCCCTAGGGACACTGCCTGGGGCTGGGGACACCGCCCGGGCCTGGGGACACTGCTCAGGGTTGGGGATATGCACCCCAGAGTCCAGGGTGGGACATCCCCAGGGATATGGGATGGGGGACATGGGACGGAGAATGGCATCAGGAGGGACAGGGGACAAGGGTTGGGGACAGGGGATGTGGCCCTGTGACACAGGACAGGGTCCTGCACCCCGCAGGGGACGTGGGGTGTGCCCCACAATGGGACAGAGGGGACACAACCCCATGATGTGGCACCAGGAGCTGGTCCTGGGGATGGGGACAGGGATGTCCCCAAGGGACAGGGATGGCACCAATCCCAAGGGACAGGGATGTCCCCAAAGGACAGAGATGGCACCAATCCCAAGGGACAGGGATGTCCCCAAGGGACAGGGATGGCACCAATCCCAAGGGGACAGGGATGCCCCCAACCTATAGGGACAGGGACGTCCCCAAGGGACAAGGATGGCACCAATCCCAAGAGGACAGGGATGTCCCCAACCCTAAGGGGACAGGGATGGCACCAATCCCAAGGGGACAGGGATGTCCCCAAGGGACAGAGATGGCACCAATCCCAAGGGGACAGGGAAGTCCCCAAGGGACAAGGATGGCACCAATCCCAAGGGGACAGGGATGTCCCCAAGGGACAGGGATGTCCCCAACCCCAAGGGGACAGGGATGGCACCAATCCCAAGGGGACAGGGATGTCCCTAACCCCAAGGGACAGGACAGGGATCTCCCCAGCCCAAGGGACAGCGATGTCCCCAACCCCAAGGAGACAGGGATGTCCCCAACCCCAAGGGACAGGACAGGGATGTCCCCAACCCCAAGGGGACAGGGATGGCACCAATCCCAAGGGGACAGGGATGTCCCCAAGGGACAGGGATGGCACCAATCCCAAGGGACAGCAATGTCCCCAACCCCAAGGGACAGCAATGTCCCCAACCCCAAGGGACAGGGACAGGACGGTGACAAAACCTCCCAATTTACACGATCTGCCAGAAAGTGATCCATAGCGAACAACGGGCGCTGCCAAATAGTGATCCATTCGGGACAACTGGGGACAACAGGGGACAACAGGGGACATCTGCGGGGACACGACCCCCCCAGGGCCGGCCAGGGGGGCCCTGGCAGTACCTCGGAGCAGGTGGAAGTGGTCAGGGTAGAGCAGCTTGAAGCCAAAGAGCGTCAGGATGACCTCGACCGAGAAGGAGCCGCGGTCCACGAAGTCCCCGTTGAAAATCTGTCACCAGCTGAGGACAATGACACCTCCCACCAGTGTCCCCAGCGTCCCCTCCCAGCCCGTGCCACCCCAGGGGACCGCCAGGGTGTGGATACATAAGGGTTGGCCTCGGAGGGGAGCCCGTTGAGCTCGAAGATGTTCAGCAGGTCGTAGAACTGCCCGTGGGTGTCCCCGCACACTGTCACCTTCTCTGTCTGCCGAGGGACACCGATGACGTCACCGCGCTGGCACCTGGGGACACCCCCTGAGGACGCCCCCCACACCTTCCCCCCCAGGTAGGGGAACCCACCTCCTTCAACGTGGTCTCCACCAGGGTGGGCAGCTTGGCCAGCACCTCCTTCACCTGCACCAGGATCTGCGGGGTGGGGACGTTGGGGACAGCAGGGGGACAGCGGGGGGACAGCGGGGTTTTGGGGGGTTTTTGGGGGGTTTTTGGGGTACCTGGTAGGCACATTTCCTGTGGAGTTTCTTCTGGTCCTTGTACCATTGCATCAGGTCCTTCATGAAGGCCAAGGTCACCTTGCCGTCCTCCAGCTTGGGGCCGCTGTACTCGTCCTCGATGGCTGTGGGGACAGGGGGGTGACAGCGTGGGGACAGCGGGGACACGCCCCCCCCCCCAGGGACAGGAGGTGCTGGGGACTCTCGTGGTGGGGACCCCGAGAACTCCAGAGGGGACAAAAGCTCAGCTGGGCACCTCGAGAGCCTCAGGGGACACTCAGCCGCCCCAGGTGACACCTGAGCCCCTCCAGGCTCCCCCTAAGCCCTTCCAGGCTCCCCCTGAGCCCCCCCAAAGTGACCCCTGAGCCCCTCAGGCTCCCCCTGATCCCCCCAGGCATGCCCTGAGCCCCTCCAGGCTCCTCCTGAGCCCCCCAAAGTGACCCCTGAGACCCCCCCAGGCACCCCCTGAGCAGCTCCTGAGCCCCCCAAGTTCCCCCTAATCTCCCCAAAGTGACCCCTGAGCCCCTCCAGGCTCCCCCTAAGCCCTTCCAGGCTCCCCCTGAGCCCCCCAAAGTGACCCCTGAGCCCCCCAGGCTCCCCCTGATCCCCCCCAAGCTCCCCCTGATCCCCCCCAAGCTCCCCCTAAGCCCCCCAAGCACCCCCTGATCCCCCCAGCCTCCCCCTAAGCCCTTCCAGGCTCCCCCTGAGCCCCCCAAAGTGACCCCTGAGACCCCCCTGATCCCCCCAGGCACCCCCTGAGCCCCTCCAGGCTCCTCCTGATCCCCCCCAAGCTCCCCCTGATCCCCCCCAGGCTGCCCCTAAGCCCCTCCAGGCTCCGCCTGAGCCCCCCAAAGTGACCCCTGAGCCCCCCAGGCAGCCCCTGATACCCCCAAGCTCCCCCTGATCACCCCCAGCCTCCCCCTGATCCCCCCAAAGTGACCCCTGAGCCCCCCTGATCCCCCCAGGCACCCCCTGAGCCCTTCCAGGCTCCCCCTGAGCCCCCCAAAGTGACCCCTGAGACCCCCCAGGCTCCCCCTGATCCCCCCCAGGCTGCCCCTGATCCCCCCAGGCACGCCCTGAGCCCCTCCAGGCTCCTCCTGAGCCCCCCCAGGCTCCCCCTAAGCCCTTCCAGGCTCCCCCTGAGCCCCCCAAAGTGACCCCTGAGCCCCCCAGGCACCCCCTGATACCCCCAAGCTCCCCCTGATCCCCTCCAGCCTCCCCCTGATCCCCCCAAAGTGACCCCTGATCCCCCTCTGATTCCCCCAAGCTCCCCCTGATCCCCCCCAAGCTCCCCCTAAGCCCCCCAAGCTCCCCCGATCCCCCCCAGCCTCCCCCTAAGCCCCCCAAAGTGACCCCTGAGCCCCCCCTGATCCCTCCAGGCTCCCCCTGATCCCCCCCAGCCTCCTCCTGATCCCCCCAAAGTGACCCCTGATCCCCCCCCTGATCCCCCCAGGCTCCCCCTGAGCCCCCCCAAGCTCCCCCTAAGCCCCCCAAGCTCCCCCTGATCCCCCCCAGCCTCCCCCTGATCCCTCCAAAGTGACCCCTGAGCCCCCCATGAGCCCCCCCAGGCTCCCCCTGATCCCCCCAAAGTGACCCCTGAGCCCCCCATGAGCCCCCCCAGCCTCCCCCGATCCCCCCAAAGTGACCCCCTGATCCCCCCCAGCCTCCCCCTAATCCCCCCCAGGCTCCCCCCGATCCCCCCCAGCCTCCCCCCGATCTCCCCCAAGCTCCCCCTGATCCCCCCCCTGATCCCCCCAGGCTCTCCCCGAGCCCCCCAGGACCCCCCCGGGGCGGGCAGGGGGTCTCACTCATGCTCTCGATGTCCAGCGAGTCGACCACGGAGCGCTTGTGCTCGTCGCTGGCGATGGCCCTCTCGAAGGCCTTCTGCTTGACAATGCGGTGACACTCCTGGTACTTGAGCTTGGCGTCCTTGTCGTTGGGCCTCACCTTCACCACCTGCGGGGGACAGCCAGGGGACAGCCCCTCAGGGCACGGGGACAGCAGGGGACACAGCGCTAGGGCATGGGGACAGCCCCTCAGGGCATGGGGACAGCTGGGGACACAGCCCTAGGGCATGGGGACAGCCCCTCAGGGCATGGGGACAGCCAGGGGACAGACCCTCAGGGCACGGGGACAGCTGGGGACACAGCCCTAGGGCATGGGGACAGCAGGGGACACAGCCCTAGGGCATGGGGACAGCTGGGGACACAGCCCTAGGGCATGGGGACAGCTGGGGACACAGCCCTAGGGCATGGGGACAGCTGGGGACACAGCCCTAGGGCATGGGGACAGCTGGGGTCAGCCAGGGGACAGACAGTCAGGGCACGGGGACAGCCCTTCAGGGTGTGGGGACAGCCAGGCACACACTGACCCCAGGTGACCCACCCTGACCCCAGGACACACACCCTGACCCCAGGACACACACCCTGACCCCAGGATGGACACCCTGACCCCAGTACACACACCCTGACCCCAGGTAACCCACCCTGACCCCAGATAACCCACCCTGACCCCTCCCTGTCTCTCACCATCTCGTAGTCCCTCAGGGCAGCCTTGAACTTGCCCAGGGCCATGTTGCTGGCCGTGTGCCCCCAGGTGACCCACCCTGACCCCAGATAACCCACCCTGACCCCAGGATGGACACCCTGACCCCAGGTGACCCACCCTGACCCCAGGACACAGACCCTGACCCCAGGACACACACCCTGACCCCAGGTGACCCACACTGACCCCAGATAACCCACCTTGACCCCAGGACAGACACCCTGACCCCAGGATGGACACCCTGACCCCAGGACACCCACCCTGACCCCAGGACACACACCCTGACCCCTCCCTGTCTCTCACCATCTCGTAGTCCCTCAGGGCAGCCTTGAACTTGCCCAGGGCCATGTTGCTGGCCGTGTGCCCCCAGGTGACACACCCTGACCCCAGGTGACCCACCCTGACCCCAGGACACCCACCCTGACCCCAGGACAGATACCCTGACCCCAGGACACACACCCTGACCCCAGATAACCCACCCTGACCCCAGGTAACCCACCCTGACCCCAGGTAACCCACAATACACACACTGACCCCAGGATGGACACCCTGACCCCAGGTAACCCACCCTGACCCCAGGACACCCACCCTGACCCCAGATAACCCACCCTGACCCCAGGACACCCACCCTGACCCCAGATAACCCACCCTGACCCCAGGACACCCACCCTGACCCCAGGTAACCCACCCTGACCCCAGATAACCCACAATACACACCCTGACCCCAGGACACACACCCTGACCCCAGATAACCCACCCTGACCCCAGATAACCCACCCTGACCCCAGGACACCCACCCTGACCCCAGGTAACCCACCCTGACCCCAGGACACCCACCCTGACCCCAGATAACCCACCCTGACCCCAGGACACACACCCTGACCCCAGGTGACCCACCCTGACCCCAGGACAGACACCCTGACCCCAGGATGGACACCCTGACCCCAGGTGACCCACCCTGACCCCAGGTAACCCACAATACACACACTGACCCCAGGATGGACACCCTGACCCCAGGACACCCACGCTGACCCCAGGACACCCACCCTGACCCCAGGTAACCCACCCTGACCCCTCCCTGTCTCTCACCATCTCGTAGTCCCTCAGGGCAGCCTTGAACTTGCCCAGGGCCATGTTGCTGGCCGTGTGCCCCCAGGTGACACACCCTGACCCCAGGGCACACACCCTGACCCCAGGGCACACACCCTGACCCCAGGACACACACCCTGACCCCAGGTAACCCACCCTGACCCCAGATAACCCACAATACACACACTGACCCCAGGACACCCACCCTGACCCCAGGATGGACACCCTGACCCCAGGACACCCACCCTGACCCCAGGTAACCCACCCTGACCCCTCCCCTGTCTCTCACCATCTCGTAGTCCCTCAGGGCAGCCTTGAACTTGCCCAGGGCCATGTTGCTGGCTGTGTGCCCCCAGGTGACCCACCCTGACCCCAGGACACCCACCCTGACCCCAGGTAACCCACAATACACACCCTGACCCCAGATAACCCACCCTGACCCCAGGATGGACACCCTGACCCCAGTACACACACCCTGACCCCAGGACAGATACCCTGACCCCAGGACACACACCCTGACCCCAGGACAGACACCCTGACCCCAGATAACCCACCCTGACCCCAGGACACACACCCTGACCCCAGGACGGACACCCTGACCCCAGGACACACACCCTGACCCCAGATAACCCACCCTGACCCCAGGATGGACACCCTGACCCCAGGACACACACCCTGACCCCAGGTAACCCACCCTGACCCCAGATAACCCACCCTGACCCCAGGACACACACCCTGACCCCAGGTAACCCACCCTGACCCCAGATAACCCACAATACACACCCTGACCCCAGGACACACACCCTGACCCCAGATAACCCACCCTGACCCCAGATAACCCACCCTGACCCCAGGACACCCACCCTGACCCCAGATAACCCACCCTGACCCCAGGACACCCACCCTGACCCCAGGTGACCCACCTTGACCCCAGGACAGACACCCTGACCCCAGGATGGACACCCTGACCCCAGGTGACCCACCCTGACCCCAGGTAACCCACCCTGACCCCTCCCTGTCTCTCACCATCTCGTAGTCCCTCAGGGCAGCCTTGAACTTGCCCAGGGCCATGTTGCTGGCCGTGTGCCCCCAGGTGACCCACCCTGACCCCAGGATGGACACCCTGACCCCAGGACAGATACCCTGATCCCAGGTAATCCACCCTGACCCCAGGTAACCCACCCTGACCCCAGATAACCCACAATACACACACTGACCCCAGGATGGACACCCTGACCCCAGGTAACCCACCCTGACCCCAGGACACCCACCCTGACCCCAGGACACACACCCTCACCCCAGGATGGACACCCTGACCCCAGTACACCCACCCTGACCCCAGGACACACACCCTGACCCCAGGACACCCACTCCGACCCCAGATAACCCACCCTGACCCCAGGATGGACACCCTGACCCCAGGTTACCCACCCTGACCCTCCTTGTCTCTCACCATCTCGTAGTCCCTCAGGGCAGCCTTGAACTTGCCCAGGGCCATGTTGCTGGCCGTGTGTCCCCAGGTGACCCACCCTGACCCCAGGACACACACCCTGACCCCAGGACAGATACCCTGACCCCAGGACAGACACCCTGACCCCAGGGCACACACCCTGAC
This sequence comes from Haemorhous mexicanus, assembly GCF_027477595.1. Taxonomy (NCBI): domain Eukaryota; kingdom Metazoa; phylum Chordata; class Aves; order Passeriformes; family Fringillidae; genus Haemorhous; species Haemorhous mexicanus. Next base: position 20,345 of record NW_026776065.1, read on the forward strand.
CCCAGATAACCAACCCTGACCCCAGGACACCCACCCTGACCCCACGATGCACACCCTGACCCCAGTACACACACCCTGACCCCAGGTAACCCACCCTGACCCCAGGACACACACCCTGACCCCAGGACACACACCCTGACCCCAGGATGGACACCCTGACCCCAGTACACACACCCTGACCCCAGGACACCCACCCTGACCCCAGTACACCCACCCTGACCCCTCCCTGTCTCTCACCATCTCGTAGTCCCTCAGGGCAGCCTTGAACTTGCCCAGGGCCATGTTGCTGGCCGTGTGCCCCCAGGTGACCCACCCTGACCCCAGGACACCCACCCTGACCCCACAATGCACACCCTGACCCCAGATAACCCACCCTGACCCCAGGTAACCCACAATACACACACTGACCCCAGGATGGACACCCTGACCCCAGGTAACCCACCCTGACCCCAGGATGGACACCCTGACCCCAGGACACCCACCCTGACCCCAGGTAACCCACCCTGACCCCAGGATGGACACCCTGACCCCAGGACACACACCCTGACCCCAGATAACCCACCCTGACCCCAGATAACCCACCCTGACCCCAGTACACCCACCTTGACCCCAGATAACCCACCCTGACCCCAGGTGACACACCCTGACCCCAGTACACCCACCCTGACCCCTCCCCTGTCTCTCACCATCTCGTAGTCCCTCAGGGCAGCCTTGAACTTGCCCAGGGCCATGTTGCTGGCCGCCCTGCGGTAGTAGCCCTTGACGTACTTGGCGTCGAGCTGGAGGGCGCGCGTGGCGTCGGCCAGGGCGTAGCCGTAGCACTCGGTGCGCAGGTAGGCCAGGCTGCGGTTGCCATAGTAGATGGCGTTGGAGGGGTTCAGCTCGATGGCGCTGCTGTACAGCCTCACCGCGTTCTCGTAGTCCTTGCCTGCCCACACACAGCCCGGGACAAAAGGGACAAGTGGCCAGGTCCCAAAGGTCAGGAGTGACCAGGTCCCAAAGGTCAGGGGTGACCAGGTCCCAAAGGTCAGGGGTGACCAGGTCCCAAAGGTTGGGATTGGCCAGAGCCCAAAGGCCAGGAGTGACCAGGTTCCAAAGGTTGGGATTGGCCAGAGCCCAAAGGTGAGGAGTGACCAGGTTCCAAAGGTTGGGATTGGCCAGAGCCCAAAGGGTGAGGGTGGCTGGAGCCCAAGGGCACACACACTGACCCCAGGTGACACACACTGACCCCAGGTGACACACAGTGACCCCAGGTGACACACAGTGACCCCAGGATGGACACAGTGACCCCAGGGTGCTGCTGTACAGCCTCACCGCGTTCTCGTAGTCCTTGCCTGCCCACACACAGCCCGCGTCGGCTCCGGGGGCCGCGGTGGCCACGGGACAAAAGGGACAAGTGGCCAGAGCCCAAAGGCCGGGAGTGACCAGGTCCCAAAGGCCAGGAGTGACCAGGTCCCAAAGGTCAGGAGTGGCCAGGTCCCAAAGGTCAGGAGTGGCCAGGTCCCAAAGGGTGGGAGTGACCAGGTCCCAAAGGTGAGGAGTGACCAGGTCCCAAAGGCCAGGAGTGACCAGGTCCCAAAGGTTGGGATTGGCCAGAGCCCAAAGGGTGAGGGTGGCTGGAGCCCAAGGGCACACACACTGACCCCAGGTGACACACACTGACCCCAGGTGACACACACTGACCCCAGGTGACACACAGTGACCCCAGGATGGACACAGTGACCCCAGGGTGCTGCTGTACAGCCTCACCGCGTTCTCGTAGTCCTTGCCTGCCCACACACAGCCCGCGTCGGCTCCGGGGGCCGCGGTGGCCACGGGACAAAAGGGACAAGTGGCCAGAGCCCAAAGGTCAGGAGTGACCAGGTCCCAAAGGTAAGGAGTGGCCAGGTCCCAAAGGCCAAGAGTGACCAGGTCCCAAAGGTCAGGAGTGGCCAGGTCCCAAAGGTCAGGAGTGACCAGGTCCCAAAGGTCAGGAGTGGCCAGGTCCCAAAGGGTGGGAGTGACCAGGTCCCAAAGGTCAGGAGTGACCAGGTCCCAAAGGTCAGGAGTGACCAGGTCCCAAAGGTCAGGGGTGACCAGGTCCCAAAGGTGAGGAGTGGCCAGGTCCCAAAGGTGAGGAGTGGCCAGGTCCCAAAGGTCAGGAGTGACCAGGTCCCAAAGGTCAGGGGTGACCAGGTCCCAAAGGTCAGGAGTGACCAGGTCCCAAAGGGTGAGGGTGGCCAGGTCCTAAAGGTCAGGAGTGACCAGGTCCCAAAGGCCAGGAGTGACCAGGTCCCAAAGGTTGGGATTGGCCAGAGCGCAAAGGGTGAGGGTGGCTGGAGCCCAAGGGCACACACACTGACCCCAGGTGACACACAGTGACCCCAGGATGGACACAGTGACCCCAGGGTGCTGCTGTACAGCCTCACCGCGTTCTCGTAGTCCTTGCCTGCCCACACACAGCCCGGGACAAAAGGGACAAGTGGCCAGAGCCCAAAGGTCAGGAGTGACCAGGTCCCAAAGGTCAGGAGTGACCAGGTCCCAAAGGGTGGGAGTGACCAGGTCCCAAAGGTCAGGAGTGACCAGGTCCCAAAGGCCAGGAGTGACCAGGTCCCAAAGGCCAGGAGTGACCAGGTCCCAAAGGCCAGGAGTGACCAGGTCCCAAAGGTGAGGAGTGACCAGGTCCCAAAGGTCAGGAGTGGCCAGGTCCCAAAGGTCAGGGGTGACCAGGTCCCAAAGGGTGGGAGTGACCAGGTCCCAAAGGTCAGGAGTGACCAGGTCCCAAAGGTTGGGATTGGCCAGAGCCCAAAGGGTGAGGGTGGCTGGAGCCCAAGGGCACACACACTGACCCCAGGTGACACACACTGACCCCAGGTGACACACAGTGACCCCAGGATGGACACAGTGACCCCAGGGTGCTGCTGTACAGCCTCACCGCGTTCTCGTAGTCCTTGCCTGCCCACACACAGCCCAGGACAAAAGGGACAAGTGGCCAGGTCCCAAAGGCCAGGAGTGACCAGGTCCCAAAGGTCAGGAGTGACCAGGTCCCAAAGGCCAGGAGTGACCAGGTCCCAAAGGTCAGGAGTGACCAGGTCCCAAAGGTCAGGAGTGACCAGGTCCCAAAGGTCAGGAGTGACCGGAGCCCAAAGGTCAGGAGTGACCAAGTCACAAAGGTAAGGAGTGACCAGGTCCCAAAGGTCAGGAGTGACCAGGTCCCAAAGGTCAGGGGTGACCAGGTCCCCAGGGCTGAGGGTGGCCAGGTCCCAAAGGTCAGGGGTGACCAGGTCCCAAAGGTCAGGAGTGACCAGGTCTCAAAGGCCAGGAGTGACCAGGTCCCAAAGGTAAAGAGTGACCAGGTCCCAAAGGTCAGGAGTGACCAGGTCCCAAAGGTCAGGGGTGACCAGGTCCCAAAGGCCAAGAGTGGCCAGGTCCCAAAGGTCAGGAGTGACCAGGTCCCAAAGGCCAGGAGTGACCAGGTCCCAAAGGCCAAGAGTGGCCAGGTCCCAAAGGTCAGGAGTGGCCAGGTCCCAAAGGGTGGGAGTGACCAGGTCCCAAAGGTGAGGAGTGACCAGGTCCCAAAGGTCAGGAGTGGCCAGGTCCCAAAGGTCAGGGGTGACCAGGTCCCAAAGGGTGGGAGTGACCAGGTCCCAAAGGTCAGGGGTGACCAGGTCCCAAAGGTCAGGGGTGACCAGGTCCCAAAGGTCAGGAGTGACCAAGTCCCAAAGGTCAGGGGTGACCAGGTCCCAAAGGTCAGGAGTGGCCAGGTCCCAAAGGTGAGGAGTGGCCAGGTCCCAAAGGTTGGGAGTGACCAGGTCCCAAAGGGTGGGAGTGGCCAGGTCCCAAAGGTCAGGAGTGACCAGGTCCCAAAGGTCAGGAGTGGCCAGGTCCCAAAGGTGAGGAGTGACCAGGTCCCAAAGGTCAGGAGTGACCAGGTCCCAAAGGTTGGGATTGGCCAGAGCCCAAAGGGTGAGGGTGGCTGGAGCCCAAGGGCACACACACTGACCCCAGGTGACACACAGTGACCCCAGGATGGACACAGTGACCCCAGGATGGACACAGTGACCCCAGGGTGCTGCTGTACAGCCTCACCGCGTTCTCGTAGTCCTTGCCTGCCCACACACAGCCCGCGTCGGCACCGGGGGCCGCGGTGGCCACGGGACAAAAGGGACAAGTGGCCAGGTCCCAAATGCCGGGAGTGACCAGGTCCCAAAGGTAAGGAGTGGCCAGGTCCCAAAGGTAAGGAGTGGCCAGAGCCCAAAGGCCAGGAGTGACCAGGTCCCAAAGGCCAAGAGTGACCAGGTTCCAAAGGTCAGGGGTGACCAGGTCCCAAAGGTCAGGGGTGACCAGGTCCCAAGGCCTGGGGGTGGCCGGAGCCCAAAGGGTGGGAGTGACCCCCACTGTCCCCTATAGATCCCAATCTGGCAGTCCCCACTCTCCCCTATAGATCCCAATCTGGCAGCCCCCACTCTGCCCTATAGATCCCAATCTGGCAGCCCCCACTGTCCCCTATAGATCCCAATCTGGCAGCCCCCACTCTGCCCTATAGATCCCAATCTGGCAGCCCCCTCTCTGCCCTATAGATCCCAATCTGGCAGCCCCACTGTCCCCTATAGATCCCAATCTGGCAGCCCCCACTCTCCCCTATAGATCCCAATCTGGCAGCCCCCACTCTCCCCTATAGATCCCAATCTGGCAGCCCGCACTCTCCCCTATAGATCCCAATCTGGCAGCCCCCACTCTGCCCTATAGATCCCAATCTGGCAGCCCCCACTCTCCCCTATAGATCCCAATCTGGCAGCCCCCACTCTCCCCTATAGATCCCAATCTGGCAGTCCCCTCTCTGCCCTATAGATCCCTATCTGGCAGCCCCCGTTACCCCCCATGGGTCCCTATCTAGCAGCCCCCGTTATCCCCGGTTAACCGCCGTGCCTCCCAGTCTGGCAGACCCGTTATCCCCCGTTAATCCCCGTTAACCTCCGCGGCTCCCTATCTGGCAGCCCCCATTACCCCCAATGGATCCCTATCTGGCAGCTCCGTTACCCCGCGCTGCCCTCAGCGGCTCCCTATCTGGCAGCCCCCATTCCCTCCCATGGCTCCCTATCTGGCAGCCCCCGTTCCCCGCCGTTCCCCGCCGTTGCTCCCTCCCCGGTACCCCCCGTTGCCAGCCGGTACCTTTGAAGAACTCGTTGGCTTGGGCCTTGAGCTCCTCGGCCCGTTCGAGGTCGGAAGGGCTCGGGGGCCGCCCGGGGCCGGCGCCGCCGCCGTTCCCCGCCCGCTCTCCCTCCGCCATGGCCGGGCCGTAAAGCGCCGCCGCCGTCGCCGGGCGCGGCCGCCAAGCGCCGCCGTCGCAAAGCCGCGGTGGGAGGGGGGAGCGGTGTCGTAAACGGGGGGCAGAGGAGTGGGCGGGGGTCGCGGGGTCCCCGAAGGTCCCCGAGGGTCCCCAGGTGTCCCCAGGTGTCCCCAGGTGTCCCCGAGGGTCCCCCGTGTCCCCATCACCCTCCCTGTCCCCACGTGTCCCCCTTGTCCCCATCACTCCCAATGTCCCCAAGTGTCCCCAAGGGTTCCCGAAGGTCCCCAAGTGTCCCCAAGGGCCCCCAGGTGTCCCCGAGGGTCCCCAGGTGTCCCCAGGTGTTCCCGAGAGTCCCCAGGTGTCCCCCGTGTCCCCATCACCCTCCTTGTCCCCTCGTGTCCCCCTTGTCCCCATCACTCCCGATGTCCCCCAGTGTCCTCAGGTGTCCCCGAGGGTCCGCAGGTGTCCCCAGGTGTCCCCCGGTGTCCCCAGGTGTCCCCAGGTGTCCCCAGGTGTCCCCGAGGGTCCCCCGTGTCCCCATCACCCTCCCTGTCCCCTCGTGTCCCCCTTGTCCCCATCACTCCCGATGTCCCCAAGTGTCCTCAGGTGTCCCCGAGGGTCCGCAGGTGTCCCCAGGTGTCCCCCGGTGTCCCCGAGGGCCCCCAGGTGTCCCCAGGTGTCCCCCTGTGTCCCCGAGGGCCCCCAGGTGTCCCCGAGGGTCCCCAGGTGTCCCCAGGTGTTCCCCGTGTCCCCATCACCCTCCCAGTCCCCCAATGTCCCCTCGTGTCCCCATCACTCCCGGTGTCCCCAAGTGTCCCCAGGGCCCTGCTTGTGTCCCCCCAAATGTCCCCAAATGTCCTCAACCCCCCCAATGTCCCCAATGTCCCCAAATGTCCCCAAATGTCCCCAATGCCCCGATGTCCCCAATGTCCCAATGTCCCCAACCCCCCCAGTGTCCCCAATCCTCTCAATGTCCCCAATGCCCCCCCCAGTGTCCCCAACCCCCCAATGTCCCCAATCCCCCAATGTCCCCAACCCCCTCAATCCCCCCAATGTCCCCAAATGTCCCCAAATGTCCCCAATGCCCCAATGTCCCCAATGTCCCCAATGTCTCCAATCCCCCCCAGCGTCCCCAATGTCCCCAAATGTCCCCAATGTCCCCCCAAGGTCCCCAATCCCCTCCAACGTCCCCAACCCCCCCAGTGTCCCCAATCCCCTCAATGTCCCCAATGTCCCCAAATGTCCCAAATCCCCTCCAATGTCCCCAACCCCCCCAGTGTCCCCAATCCTCTCAATGTCCCCAATGTCCCCCCCGTGTCCCCAACCCCCCAATGTCCCCAAATGTCCCCAATGTCCCCAAATGTCCCCAATGTCCCCAAATGTCCCCAAATGTCCCCAACCCCCATTCACAGCCGCACCCTCGGTGCTTTCAGAGCGCTTTATGTGGGGGAGGGGACAGCTGGGGGGGGGGGGAGGGGAGGTGACACCGCGGGGGGAGGGGGGGGGTCGTACAGGGACCCCCCCCAAAGCACCGGGGTGGGGGAGGGGAGGGGAGGGAGGGGGGGGGGTGTGCGTGTGGGTCCAGCGGCTCGGGGGGGGGATTGGGGAGGGGTCTGGGGGTCTCGGGGGGGGCTCCTGAGGGGGTTTGGGGGGTCCCTGGGGGGTCTTGGGGGAATTTGGGGGGGAGTCTGGGGGTCTCGGGGGGGTTCCTGAGGGGGTTTGGGGGTCCCAGGGGGGATCTTGGGGGAATTTGGGGGGATTTGGGGGGGTCTTGAGGGGGTTTTGGGGGCCCCGGGGAAATTTGGGGGGATTTGGGGGGGGGGTCTTGGGAGAATTTGGGGGGGTTTTGGGGGCTCCTGAGGGGGTTTTGGGGGTCTCAGGGGAAATTTGGGGGGATTTGGGGGGGTCTTGGGAGAATTTGGGGGGATTTTGGGGGCTCCTGAGGGGGTTTTGGGGGTCTCAGGGGAAATTTGGGGGGATTTGGGGGGATTTTTGGGGGTCTTGGGGGGATTTTGGGGGGTCTTGGGGGGGATTTGAGGGTCCCAGGGGCTCCTGAGGGGGTTTTGGGGGGTCTTGGGGGGGGTCTTTGAGGTCTCAGGGGGTCCTGGAGGGATTTGAGGGGGGGTCCTGGGGGTCCCAGGGGGTCCCGAGAGGTTTTTGGGGAGATTTTGGGGGGTCCCAGGTGGTCTTGGAGGGGATTTTGGGGGGGGGGGTCTCGGGGGAATTTTGGGGGAATTTGGGGAGGGGTGGTCCCGGATTTTGGGGAGGGGGGGGGAAGGGGACACAGCACCGAATTTGGGGGGGTGGGACCCCCAAAAGCACCAAATTGGGGGGGTGAGACCCCCAAATTGGGGGGTGAGACCCCCAAAGCACCAAATTGGGGGGGTGAGACCCCCAAAAGCACCAAATTGGGGGGGGTGAGACCCCCAAATTGGGGGGGTTGAGACCCCCCAAAGCACCAAATTGGGGTGGGGTCCCCAAAATTGGGAATTTGGGGAGGGGGGTGTCATAAATTGGGGGTGGGGGGGGGTCCCTGAGGGGAGGATTTGGGGGGGTGGGTGATAAATGGGGGGGGGGGGGGGGATTTGGGGGTCCCAGGGGTTTTTTTTGGGGGGTGGGGGAGGGGTCAGGTGATGGCTTTTGGTGCAGCCCCCCCCCCCAAAATGTGAATTTGGGGAGGGGTCTCCCCAATTTTGGGGTCCCAAAGCGAGGCG
>NW_026776066.1:0-28274 GCF_027477595.1 Haemorhous mexicanus
GGATTTGGGGAGATTTTCGGGAGGGATTTGGGGGGGATTTTGGGAGGATTTGGGGAGATTTGGGGGATTTGGGGGAGATTTGGGGGGATTTTGGGGGGATTTGGGGAGATTTTCGGGGGATTTGGGGGATTTTGGGAGGATTTGGGGGGGATTTTGGGGGGATTGGGGGGGTTTGGGGGATTTGGTGGGATTTTGGGAGGTTTAGGGGGGATTTTGGGGGGATTTGGGGGGGATTTGGGGGGAATTTGGGGGGGGGTTGGGGGATTTGGTGGGATTTTGGGGGGATTTGGGGGGATTTTGGGTGGATTTTGGGTGAGTCTGGGGGGATTTGGGGGGATTTTGGGGGGATTTTTGGGGGATTCGGGGGGGATTTGGGGGGGATTTTGGGGGGATTTGGGGGAGGTCTGGGGGGATTTGGTGGGATTTTGGGAGGTTTAGGGGGGATTTTGGGGGGATTTGGGGGGGAATTTGGGGGAGATTTGGGGAGATTTTGGGGGGGGATTTTGGGGGGATTTGGGGAGATTTTGGGGGGATTTTGGGGGGATTTTGAGGGGATTTGGGGGGATTTGGGGGGGTTTGGGGGGAATTTGGGGGGATTTTGGGAGGATTTGGGGGGGATTTGGGGGGATTTGGAGGGGATTTGGGGGGATTTGGGGGGGATTTGGGGGGGATTTTGGGGGGACTTGGGGGGATTTAGGGGGGATTTTGGGGGATTTGGGGGGATTTGGGGAGATTTTGGGGGGATTTTGGGTGAGTCTGGGGGGATTTGGGGGGACTTGGGGGGATTTGGGGGGGATTTGGGGGGGATTTGGGGAGATTTTGGGGGGACTTGGCGGGATTTGGGGAGATTTTGGGGGGATTTGGGGGGATTTGGGGAGATTTTGGGGGGGACTGGGGGATTTTGGGGGATTTTGGGGGGGATTTAGGGGGGATTTGGGGGGGATTTTGGGAGGGTTTGGGGGATTTGGTGGGATTTGGGGAGATTTTGGGGGGATTTTGGATGATTTTGGGAGATTTTTGGGGGACTTGGAGAGATTTAGGGGGAGTCTGGGGGGATTTTTGGGGGGATTTTAGGGGATTTTAGTGGGATTTGGGATTTTGGAGAGGTGTGGGGAAAATTTAGGGGGATTTGGGGGGGAAAATTTGGGGGGGTTTGGGGAGATTTTGGGGAAATTTGGGGGATTTGGGGAAATTTGGGGGGGATTTGATGGATGTGGGGGGAATTTGGGGGGGATTTTGGGGGGAATTTGGGGATTTTGGGGGGAATTTGGGGATTTTGGGGGGAATTTGGGGTTTTGAGGGGGATTTGGGGATTTTGGGGGGGATTTGGGGATTTTGGGGGGAATTTGGGGATTTTGAGGGGGAATTTGGGGATTTTTGGGGGGATTTGGGGATTTTGGGGGGAATTTGGGGGGGATTTGGGGGGAAATTTGGGGATTTTGGGGGGATTTGGGGATTTTGAGGGCGATTTGGGGGAGTTTGAGGAAATTTTGGGGTAGTTTGAGGGGGTTTGGGGGACTTGAGGGGGATTTTTGGGGAGATTTGGGGATTTTTGGGGGGATTTGGTGAGGTTTGAGGTGAATTTGGGGGGATTTTGGGGGGAATTGGGGATTTTGGGGGGGATTTGGGGATTTTGGGGGGGATTTGGGGATTTTGGGGGGGAATTTGGGGATTTTGGGGGGAATTTGGGGGGATTTTGGGGGGAATTTGGGGATTTTTGGGGGGAATTTGGGGATTTTGGGGGGCAATTTGGGGATTTTGGGGGGAATTTGGGGATTTTGAGGGGGAATTTGGGGATTTTGGGGGGGATTTGGGGGGACTTGAGGGGGATTTTTGGGGAGATTTGGGGATTTTTGGGGGGATTTGGTGAGGTTTGAGGTGAATTTGGGGGATTTTGGGGGTTTTTGAAAGGATTTTTGGGGGGTTTGGGGGGATTTTTGGGGGGGTTTTGGGTTCAGGACGATTTTTTGGGGTGATTCAGGGGGTTTTTGGGGTGTCACTCACGGCTCAGGGCCACCCCCCCGGGGTCGTGGCACTGTCACCCTCGGGGGTCCCGGCCAGGGCCAGCGGCAGCAGCAGCACCAGGGGCAGCATGGCTGGGCCTGGGGAAACTGAGGCACAGACCCCCCCCATGCACCCCAAATCCCTCAAATTTACCCCAAATCCCTCAAATTCCACCCCAAATCCCTCAAATCCAACCCAAAATGGTCAAATTTACACCAAAATCCTCAAATCCACCCTAAATTCCCACAAATTCACCCCAAAAATTCTCAAATTCGACCCAAAATCCTCAAATCCGACCCAAAATCCTGAAATTTACCCCAAAATCCTGAAATTTACCTCAAAATGCTCAAATTTACCTCAAAATCCTCAAATCCACCTCAAAATGCTCAAATTCACCTCAAAATTCTCAAATTCAACCCAAAATCCTCAAATTCAACCCAAAATGCTCAAATTTACCTCAAAATTCTCAAATTCAACCCAAAATCCGCAAATTCGACCCAAAATGCCCAAATCTGACCCAAAATCCTCAAATTTACCCCAAAATCCTCAAATCTGACCCAAAATCCTCAAATTTACACCAAAATTCTCAAATTCAACCCAAAATTCTCAAATTTACTCCAAAATTCTCAAATTCAACCCAAAATCCTCAAATCCGACCCAAAATGCTCAAATCCACCTCAAAATCCTCAAATCCACCTCAAAATGCTCAAATTCACCTCAAAATTCTCAAATTTACCCCAAAATCCTGAAATTTACCTCAAAATCCTCAAATTTACCTCAAAATTCTCAAATTCAACCAAAATTCTCAAATCCGACCCAAAATCCTCAAATCCGACCCAAAATGCTCAAATTCACCTCAAAATGCTCAAATTTACCCCCAAAATTCTCAAATTTGCCCAAAATTCTCAAATTCAACCCAAAATCCTCAAATTTACCCCAAAATGCTCAAATTCACCTCAAAATGGTCAAATTCAACCCAAAATCCTCAAATCCAAACCCAAAATGCTCAAATTTACTCCAAAATTCTCAAATCCAACCCAAAATCCTCAAATCTGACCCAAAATCCTCAAATTTACACCAAAATCCCTCAAATCCACCTCAAAATTCTCAAATTTACCCCAAAATTCTCAAATCCGACCCAAAATCCTCAAATCTGACCCAAAATCCTCAAATTTACAACCAAAATCCTCAAATTCAACCCAAAATGCTCAAATCCACCTCAAAATCCTCAAATTTACCTCAAAATTCTCAAATTCAACCCAAAATGCTCAAATTTACTCCAAAATCCTCAAATTCAACCCAAAATCCTCAAATCTACCTCAAAATGCTCAAATTTACTCCAAAATTCTCAAATCTACCTCAAAATTCTCAAATTCAACCCAAAATTCTCAAATCCGACCCAAAATCCTCAAATCTGACCCAAAATCCTCAAATTTACCCCAAAATCCCCTCAAACCCCTCAGGACCCCCTTCAGACCCCTCAAAATCCCCAAAACCTCCCCAAAATCCCCCCTCAAAAATCACTTTTAAACGCCCCCAAACCCCTCAGGACCCCCCAAAATCCCCCAAAAGCCCCCAAAATCCCCTTTAAACCCCCCAAATCCGCTCTAAATCCCCCAAACCCCCTCAGATCCCCTCTCAGACCCCCCAAAATCCCCAAAACCTCCCCAAAATCTCCAAAACCTCCCCAAAATCCCCCCCAAAAATCCCTTTTAAACCCCCCCAAACCCCTCAGGACCCCCCAAAATCCCCCCCAAAACCCCCCCAAATCCCCTTTTAAAACCCCCCCAAATCCGCTCTAAATCCCCCAAACCCCCTCAGATCCCCTCTCAGAACCCCCCAAAAATCCCCAAATTCTCCCCAAAATCGCCCTTAAACCCCCCCAAAATCCCCCCTCAAAAATCCCTTTTAAACCCCCCCCAAACCCCTCAGGACCCCCAAAAGTCCCCCCAAAACCCCCAAAATCCCCTTTTAACCCCCCAAAATCCCCCCAAAACCCCCAAAATCCCCTTTTAAACCCCCCCAAATCCGCTCTAAATCCCCCAAACCCCTCAGATCCCCTCTCAGACCCCCCCAAAAATCCCCAAATTCCCCCCAAAATCGCCCTTAAACCCCCCCAAAACCTCAGATCCCCTCTCAGACCCCCCCAAATCCCCCCTCAGGACCCCCCAAAATCCCTCAAACCCCTCAGGACCCCCTTCAGACCCCTCAAAATCTCCAAAATCTCCCCAAAATCCCCCCAAAAATCACTTTTAAACCCCCCCCAAACCCCCTCAGGACCCCCCAAAATCCCCCCAAAACCCCCAAAATCCCCTTTAAACCCCCCAAATCTGCTCTAAATCCCCCCAAACCCCCTCAGATCCCCTCTCAGACCCCCCAAAAATCTCCAAATTCCCCCCAAAATCGCCCTTAAACCCCCCCCCAAAACCTCAGATCCCCCCTCAGACCCCCCCAAAATCCCCCCTCAGGACCCCCAAAATCCCCCTCAAACCCCTCAGGACTCCCTTCAGACCCCTCAAAATCTCCAAAACCTCCCCAAAATCCCCCTCAAAAATCCCTTTTAAACCCCCCCAAACCCCTCAGGACCCCCCAAAAGTCCCCCCAAAACCCCCCAAAATCCCCTTTTAACCCCCCAAATCCGCTCTAAATCCCCCAAACCCCCTCAGATCCCCTCTCAGACCCCCCCAAAAATCCCCAAATTCCCCCCAAAATCCCCAAAACCTCCCCAAAATCCCCCTCAAAAATCACTTTTAAACCCCCTCAAACCCCTCAGGACCCCCTCAGGACCCCCCAAAGTCCCCCCAAAACCCCCAAAATCCCCTTTAAACCCCCCAAATCCGCTCCTAAATCCCCCAAACCCCCTCAGATCCCCTCTCAGACCCCCCAAAATCCCCCTCAGGACCCCAAAATCCCCTCAAACCCCCTCAGGACCCCCTTCAGACCCCTCAAAATCCCCAAAACCTCCCCAAAATCCCCCCTCAAAAATCCCTTTTAAACCCCCCAAACCCCTCAGGACCCCCCAAAATCCCCCCAAAACCCCCAAAATCCCCTTTAAACCCCCCAAATCCGCTCTAAATCCCCCAAACCCCCCTCAGATCCCCTCTCAGAACCCCCAAAAATCCCCAAATTCTCCCCAAAATCGCCCTTAAACCCCCCCAAAATCCTCAGATCCCCCCTCAGACCCCCCAAAATCCCCCTCAGGACCCCCAAAATCCCCTCAAACCCCTCAGGACCCCCTTCAGACCCCTCAAAATCTCCAAAATCTCCCCAAAATCCCCCTCAAAAATCACTTTTAAACCCCCCTAAACCCCTCAGGACCCCCAAAATTCCCTTTAAACCCCCCAAAATCCCCTTTAACCCCCCAAATCTGCTCTAAATCCCCAAAACCCCCTCAGATCCCCTCTCAGACCCCCCAAAAATCCCCAATTTCCCCTCAAAATCTCCAAAACCTCCCCAAAATCCCCCTCAAAAATCCCTTTTAAACCCCCCCAAACCCCTCAGGACCCCCTCAGGACCCCCCAAAATCCCCCCAAAACCCCCAAAATCCCCTTTAAACCCCCCAAATCCGCTCTAAATCCCCCAAACCCCCTCAGATCCCCTCTCAGAACCCCCAAAAATCCCCAAATTCTCCCCAAAATCGCCCTTAAACCCCCCTAAAAACCTCAGATCCCCCCTCAGACCCCCCAAAATCCCCCTCAGGACCCCCAAAATCCCCTCAAACCCCTCAGGACCCCCTTCAGACCCCTCAAAATCCTCAAAACCTCCCCAAAATCCCCCTCAAAAATCACTTTTAAACCCCCCCAAACCCCTCAGGACCCCCTCAGGACCCCCCCAAAATCCCCCCAAAACCCCCCAAATCCCCTTTAAACCCCCCAAATCCGCTTTAAATCCCCCAAACCCCCTCAGATCCCCTCTCAGAACCCCCAAAAAATCCCCAAATTCCCCCAAAATCGCCCTTAAACCCCCCCAAACCCCCTCAGATCCCCCCTCAGACCCCCAAAATCCCCCTCAGGACCCCCAAAATCCCCCCAAACCCTTCAGGGACTCCCTTCAGACCCCTCAAAATCTCCAAAATCTCCCCAAAATCCCCCTCAAAAATCACTTTTAAACCCCCCCAAACCCCGTCAGGACCCCCAAAAGTCCCCCCAAAACCCCCAAAATCCCCTTTAAACCCCCCAAATCCGCTCTAAATCCCCCAAACCCCCTCAGATACCCTCTCAGAACCCCCAAAAATCCCCAAATTCTCCCCAAAATCGCCCTTAAACCCCCCCCAAATCCTCCCCAGCCCCCCCGTACCGCTCCGGGCCTCACGCGCGCGCCTCAGGCCCCGCAGGCCGGAACCGGAAGTGGAAGAAGGCGGAACTTCCGGTCGTCCCCAAGGCCGCCGCCATCTTGAGTACGGCATTTCCTTTCTTGTAGGGGCCGCCATCTTGGGTGTGTCGCGTCAGCCAATCAGCGCCCGAGCGTCCCGTTGCCATCGCGACGGGAGGGCGGGGCCAAGGGGCGGAAGGTGCTGCCGGAGGGCACGTGCGGGAATTTGGGGGGAATTTGGGGGGCCCTGGGGGAATTTGGGGGGTCCTGGGGGAATTTGGGGTGAAATTGGGGGGTTCTGAGGGGATTTGGGGTGAAATTTGGGGGTCCTGAGGGGATTTGGGGTGAAATTTGGGGGTCCTGAGGGGATTTGGGGTGAAATTTGGAGGATTTGGGGTGAAATTTGGGGGATTTGGGGGTCCTGAGGAGATTTGGGGTGAAATTTGGAGGATTTGGAGGTGAAATTTGGGGGATTTGGGGGTCCTGAGGGGATTTGGGGAGAAATTTGGGGAATTTGGGGTGAAATTTGGGGGGTTTGGGGGTCCTGAGGAATTTGGGGTGAAATTTGGGGGATTTGGAGGGTCCTGAGGGGATTTGGGGTGAAATTTGGGGGATTTGGGGGTCCTGAGGGGATTTGGGGTGAAACTTGGGGGATTTGGGGTGAAATTTGGGGGGTTTGGGGGTCCCGAGGGGATTTGGGGTGAAATTTGGGGGATTTGGGGTGAAATTTGGGAAGTTTGGGGGTCCTGAGGGAATTTGGGTGGTGAAAATTTGGGGAATTTGGTGTGAAATTTGGGGGATTTAGGGGTCCTGAGGGGATTTGGGGTGAAATTTGGGGAATTTGGGGTGAAATTTGGGGGATTTAGGGGTCCTGAGGGATTTGGGGTGAAATTTGGGGAATTTGGGGTGAAATTTGGGGGTTTGGGGGTCCCGAGGGGATTTGAGGTGAAATTTGGGGGATTTGGGGGTCCTGAGGGGATTTGGGGTGAAATTTGGGGGATTTGGGGCTCCCCGGGGGATTTGGGGTGAAATTTGGGGGATTTGGGGGTCCCGAGGGGATTTGGGGTGAAATTTGGGGGGTTTGGGGCTCCCCGGGGGATTTGGGGTGAAATTTGGGGGGTTTGGGGGGTCCCGAGGGGATTTGGGTTGAAATTTGGAGGATTTGGGGCTCCCGGGGGGATTTGGGGGTGATCCAAGGGGTCTCCCCAAGCCCCCCCTGACCTCTCCGTGCCCCTCCCCCCTCCCCAGCTCCGGGACCCCCCAATGGCCGCTGGAGACCCCGGTACGGGGAGGGGGGGGAGGCGATTTGGGGGGGTCCTGGGGGGGATTTGGGGGGTCCTGGGTGGCCCTGGGGAGGATTTTGGGGGGATTTGGGGGGTCCTGGGAGGATTTGGGGGGTCCTGGGGGGATTTTGGGGGTCCTGAGGGGGATTTTTGGGGGGTTCTGGGGGGGATTTGGGGGGGATTTGGGGGGTCCTGGGTGGTTCTGGGGAGATTTTGGGGGGTTCTGGGGGGGATTTGGGGGGTCCTGGGGGGATTTTGGGGTGTTTTGGGGGTCCTAAAGGGGATTTGGGGGGTCCTGGGGGGTCCTGGGGGGATTTGGGGGGTCCTGGGGGGGGATTTTGTGGGGGATTTTGGGTGGTCCTGAGGGGATTTGGGGGGGGTCCTGGGAGGGTCCGGGGGTCTCTGGGGGGAGTTCCCGGGGGTATTTTGGGGTCTCCAAGGTTTATTTGGGGGTCTCGGGGGTTATTTTGGATTATTTTGAATTATTTTGGGTTATTTTGGGGTTATTTGGGGGTATTTGGGGTTATTTATTTGGGGTTATTTTGGGGTTATTTGTGGTTTATTTTCGGTTATTTTGGGTTATTTTGGGTTATTTGGGATTATTTTGGGGTTATTTGGGGTTATTTGTGGGTTTTTTGGTTTATTTGGGGTTATTCGGAGTTATTTGGGGTTATTTTTGGTTATTTTGAGTTATTTGGGGTTATTTTGGGGTTATTTGGGGTTATTTGTGGGTTTTTTGGTTTATTTGGGGTTATTTGGAGTTATTTGGGTTATTTTTGGTTATTTTGGGTTATTTGTGGTTATTTTGGGGTTATTTGGGGTTATTTTGGGGTTATTTTGGGGTTATTTTGGGTTATTTGAGTTATTTTGGGGTCATTTGGGGTTGTTTGGGGTTATTTGGGGGTTATTTGGGGTTATTTGGGGTTATTTTGGGGTTATTTGGGTTATTTGGGGTTATTTGGGTTATTTTGGTTTATTTTGGGGTTATTTGGGGTTATTTTCGATTATTTTGGGGTTATTTGGGGTTATTTTGGTTTATTTTGGGGTTATTTTGGGGTTATTTTGGATTATTTTGGGGTTATTTGGGGTTATTTGGGTTATTTGGGTTATTTTGGGGTTATTTTGGGGTTATTTGGGGTTATTTTGGGTTATTTTGGGGTTATTTGGGGTTATTTTCGGTTATTTTGGGTTATTTTCGGTTATTTTCGGTTCTTTATCTTGGGTTATTTTGGGTTATTTGGGATTATTTGTGGTTATTTGGGGTTATCTTGGGTTATTTTGGGTTATTTTAGGTTATTTTCGGTTATTTTCAGTTATTTTGAATTATTTTGGGTTATTTTGGGTTATTTGGGATTATTTGTGGTTATTTTGGGTTATTTGGGGTTATTTGGGGTTATTTGGGTTATTTGGGGTTATTTTGGGGTTATTTGAGGTTATTTGGGGTTATTTGAGGTTATTTGGGGTTATTTTGGTTTATTTTGGGGTTATTTTCGGTTATTTGGGGTTATTTTGGGGTTATTTGGGGTTTTTTTGGGTTATTTGGGTTTATTTGGGGTTATTTGGGGTTATTTGGGGTTATTTTGGGGTTATTTTCGGTTATTTGGGGTTATTTGGGGTTATTTGGGGGTTATTTGGGGTTATTTTTGGTTATTTTGGGGTTATTTGGGGTTATTTGGGGTTATTTGGGGTTATTTTGGGGTTATTTGTGGTTTATTTTTGGTTTATTTGGGGTTATTTGGGGTTATTTGGGTTATTTTGGGTGATTTTGAATTATTTTCGGTTATTTTCGGTTATTTTGGGTTATTTTGAATTATTTTCGGTTATTTTCGGTTATTTTGGGTTATTTTGGGGTCTCTGACCCCTCTCCCCCCTCCCCCAGGCCGGGCCCGGCCCCAGAACAGCCCCGGGACCCCCCGGGACCCCCAGCAGGACCAGGTGGGGCTGAACCCCCCCGTGACCTCTGACCCCTGACCCCTCCCATGACCCCTGACCCCCGGTGACCCCGCGATGACCCCGCCCCTCCCCCAGGTGTGGGGGCTCCGGGGATCCCTGGGGCGGCTGCGGCTGCGGGGGGAGGAGGCGCAGAGAGTGCGGGGGATCTACCTGAGAGTGCGGGACCTGCTGCAGGTGAGACACACCTGGGACAGGTGACACACACCTGGGACAGGTAATGACACACATGGGACAGGTAACTCACACCTGGGACAGGTAACTCACACCTGGGACAGGTAACACACACCTGGGACAGGTAATGACACACCTGGGACAGGTAATGACACACCTGGGATACACCTGGGACAGGTGACACACACCTGGGACAGGTAATGACACACCTGGGATACACCTGGGACAGGTGAGACACACCTGGGACAGGTAATGACACACCTGGGACAGGTAATGACACACATGGGATACACCTGGGACAGGTGACACACACCTGAGATACACCTGGGACAGGTAACTCACACCTGGGACAGGTAACTCACACCTGGGACAGGTAATGACACACCTGGGACAGGTAACTCACACCTGGGACAGGTAACACACACCTGGGACAGGTAACACACACCTGGGATACACCTGAGATACACCTGGGACAGGTAACTCACACCTGAGATACACCTGAGATACACCTGGGACAGGTAACTCACACCTGAGATACACCTGAGATACACCTGGGACAGGTAACTCACACCTGGGACAGGTAACTCACACCTGGGATACACCTGAAACACACCTGGGACAGGTAACGCACACCTGGGACAGGTAATGCACACATGGGACAGGTGAGACACACCTGGGACAGGTGAGACACACCTGGGATACACCTGAGATACACCTGGGACAGGTAACACACACCTGGGACAGGTAACTCACACCTGGGACAGGTGAGATACACCTGGGACAGGTAATGACACACCTGGGACAGGTAAATCACACCTGAGATACACCTGAGATACACCTGGGACAGGTAGCACACACCTGGGACAGTTAATGACACACATGGGATACACCTGGGACAGGTGACACACACCTGGGACAGGTAATGACACACCTGGGATACACCTGGGACAGGTGACACACACCTGGGACAGGTAATGACACACCTGGGACAGGTAATGACACACCTGGGACAGGTAACACACACCTGGGACAGGTAATGACACACCTGGGACATGTGAGATACACCTGGGACAGGTAATGACACACCTGGGACAGGTAACACACACCTGGGACAGGTAATGACACACCTGGGACATGTGAGATACACCTGGGACAGGTAATGACACACCTGGGACAGGTAACACACACCTGGGATACACCTGAGACACACCTGGGACAGGTAACACACACCTGGGACAGGTAATGACACACCTGGGACAGGTGACATACACCTGGGACAGGTGACACACACCTGGGACAGGTGACACACACCCGGGATACACCTGAGACACACCTGGGACAGGTAACACACACCTGGGACAGGTAATGACACACCTGGGACAGGTAATGACACACCTGGGACAGGTAACTCACACCTGGGACAGGTAACTCACACCTGGGACAGGTAACACACACCTGGGACAGGTAATGACACACCTGGGACAGGTAATGACACACATGGGACAGGTAACTCACACCTGGGACAGGTAACTCACACCTGGGACAGGTGAGACACACCTGGGACAGGTAACGCACACCTGGGATACACCTGAGACACACCTGGGACAGGTAACACACACCTGGGACAGGTAACTCACACCTGGGACAGGTAATGACACACCTGGGACAGGTAATGACACACCTGGGACAGGTAACTCACACCTGGGATACACCTGAGACACACCTGGGACAGGTAACTCACACCTGGGACAGGTAATGACACACCTGGGACAGGTGAGACACACCTGGGACAGGTAATGCACACCTGGGACAGGTAACACACACCTGGGACAGGTAATGACACACCTGGGACAGGTAATGACACACATGGGATACACCTGAGATACACCTGGGACAGGTAACTCACACCTGGGACAGGTAACTCACACCTGGGACAGGTAACTCACACCTGAGATACACCTGAGATACACCTGGGACAGGTAACACACACCTGGGACAGGTAACTCACACCTGGGACAGGTAACACACACCTGGGACAGGTAACACACACCTGGGATACACCTGGGTACACCTGGGACAGGTAGCACACACCTGGTACAGGTAACTCACACCTGAGATACACCTGAGATACACCTGGGATACACCTGGGTACACCTGGGACAAGTAATGACACACTTGGGGGGTTTGGGGTCACACCTAGACACACCTGGACAGGTAATGACACACCTGTGTCTCACCTGTCCCTCACCTGTCCCTCACCTGTCTCACCTGTCCCTCACCTCTTCCACCTGTCGCTCACCTGTCCCACCTGTCTCACCTGTCCCACCTGTCCCTCACCTGTCTCACCTGTCCCTCACCTCTTCCACCTGTCGCTCACCTGTCCCACCTGTCTCACCTGTCCCACCTGTCCCTCACCTGTCCCTCACCTGTCCCTCACCTGTCCCTCACCTGTCCCTCACCTGTCTCTCACCTGTCCCACCTGTCCCTCACCTGTCCCTCACCTGTCCCTCACCTGTCCCTCACCTGTCCCTCACCTGTCCCACCTGTCCCTCACCTGTCCCTCACCTGTCCCTCACCTGTCCCTCACCTGTCTCACCTGTCCCTCACCTGTCCAACCTGTCCCTCTCCTGTCCCTCACCTGTCCCTCACCTGTCTCACCTGTCTCATCTGTCCCTCACCTGTCCCTCACCTGTCCCACCTGTCCCACCTGTCCCTCACCTATCCCTCACCTGTCTCACCTGTCCCTCACCTGTCCCACCTGTCCCTCACCTGTCCCACCTGTCCCACCTGTCCCTCACCTGTCCCTCACCTGTCCCTCACCTGTCCCACCTGTCCCTCACCTGTCCCTCACCTGTCTCACCTGTCCCTCACCTGTCCCTCACCTGTCCCTCACCTGTCTCACCTGTCCCTCACCTGTCCCTCACCTGTCCCTCACCTGTCCCTCACCTGTCCCACCTGTCCCTCACCTGTCCCTCACCTGTCCCTCACCTGTCCCTCACCTGTCTCACCTGTCCCTCACCTGTCCAACCTGTCCCTCTCCTGTCCCTCACCTGTCCCTCACCTGTCTCACCTGTCTCATCTGTCCCTCACCTGTCCCTCACCTGTCCCACCTGTCCCACCTGTCCCTCACCTATCCCTCACCTGTCTCACCTGTCCCTCACCTGTCCCTCACCTGTCTCACCTGTCCCTCACCTGTCCCACCTGTCCCTCACCTGTCCCACCTGTCCCACCTGTCCCTCACCTGTCCCTCACATGTCCCTCACCTGTCCCTCACCTGTCCCACCTGTCCTACCTGTCCCATCTCACCTGTCCCACCTGTCCCACCTGTCCCTCACCTGTCCTTCACCTGTCTCACCTGTCCCTCACCTGTCCCATCTCACCTGTCCCTCACCTGTCCCACCTGTCCTACCTGTCCCTCACCTGTCCCACCTGTCCCTCACCTCTCACCTGTCCCTCACCTGTCCCTCACCTGTCCCTCACCTGTCCCTCACCTGTCCCACCTGTCCCTCACCTGTCCCTCACCTGTCCCTCCCCTGTCCCACCTGTCCCTCACCTGTCCCTCACCTGTCCCTCACCTGTCCAACCTGTCCCTCTCCTGTCCCTCACCTGTCCCTCACCTGTCTCACCTGTCTCATCTGTCCCTCACCTGTCCCTCACCTGTCCCACCTGTCCCACCTGTCCCTCACCTATCCCTCACCTGTCTCACCTGTCCCTCACCTGTCCCTCACCTGTCTCACCTGTCCCTCACCTGTCCCACCTGTCCCTCACCTGTCCCACCTGTCCCACCTGTCCCTCACCTGTCCCTCACATGTCCCTCACCTGTCCCTCACCTGTCCCACCTGTCCTACCTGTCCCATCTCACCTGTCCCACCTGTCCCACCTGTCCCTCACCTGTCCTTCACCTGTCTCACCTGTCCCTCACCTGTCCCATCTCACCTGTCCCTCACCTGTCCCACCTGTCCTACCTGTCCCTCACCTGTCCCACCTGTCCCTCACCTCTCACCTGTCCCTCACCTGTCCCTCACCTGTCCCTCACCTGTCCCTCACCTGTCCCACCTGTCCCTCACCTGTCCCTCACCTGTCCCTCCCCTGTCCCACCTGTCCCTCACCTGTCCCTCACCTGTCCCTCACCTGTCCCACCTGTCCCACCTGTCCCTCACCTGTCCCTCACCTGTCCCTCACCTGTCCCTCACCTGTCCCACCTGTCCTACCTGTCCCATCTCACCTGTCCCACCTGTCCCACCTGTCCCTCACCTGTCCTTCACCTGTCTCACCTGTCCCTCACCTGTCCCATCTCACCTGTCCCTCACCTGTCCCTCACCTGTCCCTCACCTGTCCCACCTGTCCTACCTGTCCCTCACCTGTCCCACCTGTCCCTCACCTCTCACCTGTCCCTCACCTGTCCCTCACCTGTCCCTCACCTGTCCCTCACCTGTCCCTCACCTGTCTCACCTGTCCCTCACCTGTCCCACCTGTCCCTCACCTCTCACCTGTCCCTCACCTGTCCCTCACCTGTCCCTCACCTGTCCCTCACCTGTCCCTCACCTGTCTCTCACCTGTCCCTCACCTGTCCCTCACCTGTCCCACCTGTCCCTCACCTGTCCCTCACCTGTCCCTCCCCTGTCCCACCTGTCCCTCACCTGTCCCTCACCTGTCCCTCACCTGTCCCACCTGTCCCTCACCTGTCCCTCACCTGTCCCACCTGTCCCACCTGTCCCACCTGTCCCACCTGTCCCACCTGTCCCTCACCTGTCCCTCACCTGTCCCTCACCTGTCCCTCACCTGTCCGTCTCCCGCAGGTGGAGGCGGGGCTGTCCCGGGCCCTGCTGGGCGGGACGGAGGCGGAGCTGCTGCGCATGCGCAGGAGGCTGCGGGGGCTGCGGAGCCGCGGGGGGCGGGGCGCGGGGGGCGGGGCCACGCAGGTACCGGGGGGCGGGGCTGGATTGGGGGGGAGGGGCTGGATTGGGGGGAGGGGCTGGATTGGGGGAGGGGGGGTTGGGGGTGGCTCTGGGGGGGCTGGGGGGGTCCCTGGATTGGGGAGGGGTCTCTGAATTTGGGGAGGGGGCTCTGGATTTGGGGGTCTGGGAGGGGATCTGGATTTGGGGAGGGGGCTCTGGATTTGGGGGTCTGGGGGGTCTGGGGGGGTCCCTGGATTGGGGAGGGGTCTCTGGATTTGGGGGGTCTGGGGGGTCTGGGGGGTCTCTGGATTTGGGGAGGGGGGCTCTGGATTTGGGGGTGTCTCTGGATTTGGGGGTCTGGGGGGGCTCTGGATTTGGGGAGGGGTCTCTGAATTTGGGGGTCTGGGGGGGTCCCTGGATTGCGGAGGGGTCTCTGAATTTGGGGAGGGGGCTCTGGATTTGGGGGGTCTGGGAGGGGTCCCTGGATTTGGGGAGGGGTCTCTGGATTTGGGGGTCTGGGGAGGGGGTCTCTGGATTTGGGGAGGGGGCTCTGGATTTGGGGGTCTTGGGGTCTGGGGGGAACCTGGATTTGGGGAGGGGGCTCTGGATTTGGGAGGTCTGGGGGGTCTGGGGGGGTCTCTGGATTTGGGTAGAGGGGCTCTGGATTTGGGGGGTCTGGGGGGTCTGGGGGGTCTCTGGATTTGGGGAGGGGGGCTCTGGATTTGGGGGTGTCTCTGGATTTGGGGGTCTGGGGGGCTCTGGATTTGGGGAGGGGTCTCTGGATTTGGGGGGTCTTTGGGGGGGGTCCCTGGATTGGGGGGGTCTCTGGATTTGGGGGGTCTCTGGGGGGTCCTGGATTTGGGGGGGGTCCTGCGACTGGGAGGGGTCCCTGGGTCTGGGAGGTCCCCTGTGGGTCTGGGGTCCCCATGGATTGAGGAGGGGTCTCTGTGGGTCTGGGGGTCCCCTCTGGGTCCGGACCCCCCCTGACCCCTCCCCCTCTCGTTGCCCCCCCCCCAGGTCCGGGGGTCCCGGCGGGCGGGGGGGGCGGGGCCGAGAGAGCTGCGGGAGCCGGTACGGGGGGGCTGGGGGGATTTGGGGGGTCCTGGGGGGATTTGGGGGGGTCCTGGGGGGTCCTGGGGGGATTGGGGGGTCCTGGGGGGATTGGGGGGGTCCTGGGGGGATTTGGGGGGGATTTGGGGAGGATTTGGGGGGTCCTGGGGGGTCCTGGGGGGGATTTGGGGGGTCCTGGGGGGATTGGGGGGGTCCTGGGGGGATTTGGGGGGGATTTGGGGGGGATTTGGGGGGGATTGGGGGGTCCTGGGGGGATTTGGGGAGGACTGGGGGGATTTGGGGGGGATTTGGGGGAGTTGAGGGGGATTTGGGGGTCCCAGGGGGGGATTTGGGGGAGATTTTTGGGGTCCTGGGGGGATTTGGGGGGGATTGGGTGGGATTTGGGGGGGATTTGGGGGGATTTAGGGGGAATTTGGGGGGTCTTGGGGGGATCTGGGGGGAATTTGGGGGGATTTGGGGGGTCCTGGGAGGGAACTTGGGGGGGATTTGGGGGTTTCTGGGGGGAATTTGGGGGAGTTTTGGGGGTCCCTGGAAGGTTTTGAGCGGATTTTGGGGGGATTTTGGGGATTTTGGGGGGGTCCGGGGCTGTCCCCGCCCCCATCCCCACCCCCTCCCCCCCTTTGTCCCCTCCCCCCCCCCAGGAGTGGCCGCAGTGGGGGGAGGGGCAGGAGGAGCCCCCCCCATCCCCCCCTCCCCCCGGAGAGCCCGAGGAGACCCCAGGGACCCCTCCGGGGACCCCCCCAGGGACCCCCCCAGGGACCCCCCCGGGGACAGCGAGGGTGGCTCCGCCCCTGGCCACGCCCACCAGAGCTCGGCCACAGGTGAGACCCCCTCCCGATGTCACCTGAGTGACACCTGGGTGTCACCTGTGTCACACCTGTGTCACCTGTGTCACCTGTTTCAACTGTCACACCTGTGTCACCTGTGTCAGGTGTGTCAGGTGTGTCACCCGTCACACCTGTGCCTCCTGTCCTGGGTGTCACCTGGGTGTCACCTGTCACACCTGTGTCACACCTGTCACACCTGTGTCACCTGTCCTGGGTGTCACCTGTGTCACCTGTCACACCTGTGTCACACCTGTGTCACCTGTGTCACCTGTCATACCTGTCCTGGGTGTCACCTGTGTCACCTGTCACACCTGTGTCGCCTGTCACACCTGTGTCACCTGTCATACCTGTCCTGGGTGTCACCTGTCACACCTGTGTCACCTGTCCTGGGTGTCACCTGTGTGTCACCTGGGTCACCTGTCCTGGGTGTCACCTGTGTCATCTGTGTCACCTGTGTCCCCTCCTGTGTCACCTGTCCTGGGTGTCACCTCTCTCACCTGTCCCCAGGTGCCCCACCTCTCACCTGTCCAGGTGTCTCACCTCTCTCACCTGTCCCATCACCTGTCTCATCTGTCTCAGGTGTCCCCTCACCTGTCCCTGTCCCTGTCCCTGTCCCAGGTCTCTCACCTGTCCCAGGTCTCTCACCTGTCCCAGGTGTCTCACCTGTCCCTGTCCCTGTCCCTGTCCCCAGGTCTCTCACCTGTCCCAGGTGTCTCACCTGTCCCTGTCTCACCTGTCCCCAGGTCTCTCAGCTGTCCCAGGTGTCTCACCTGTCCCTGTCTCACCTGTCCCCAGGTCTCTCACCTGTCCCAGGTGTCTCACCTGTCCCTGTCCCTCTCCCAGGTCTCTCACCTGTCCCCAGGTGTCTCACCTGTCCCTGTCCCTGTCCCCAGGTGTCTCACCTGTCCCAGGTCTCTCACCTGTCCCTGTCTCACCTGTCCCCAGGTCTCTCACCTGTCCCAGGTGTCTCACCTGTCGCTGTCCCTGTCCCGGCTCAGGGCCGAGGCCGCGGCTCTGCGGGGGCGCCTGCGGGGGGGGCACCTGGGGACACCCCCGGGGAGGTGAGTGACACACCTGGTCACACCTGGGACACAGCTGGGACACAGCTGGGCACACCTGGGACACACCTGGGCACACCTGGACACACCTGGGCACACCTGGGGCACACCTGGAGACACCTGGGACACACCTGGGACATACCTGGACACAGCTGGAACACACCTGGGCACACCTGGGGACACCTGAGACACACCTGGGAGGTTGGAGACACACCTGGGCACACCTGGGGCACCTGGGGCACACCTGGGGACACACCTGGGAGGTTGGAGACACACCTGGGCACACCTGGGACACCTGGGGCGCACCTGGAACACACCTGGGCACACCTGGGGACAGCTGGGCACACCTGGGGACACCCCCGGGGAGGTGAGTGACACACCTGGGACACACCTGGGCACAGCTGGGACACACCTGGGGACACCTGGGACACACCTGGGGCACATCTGGGACACACCTGGGGCACACCTGGGGCACACCTGGGCACACCTGGGGGTGGGGTGGCTCCCAGGTGTCCCTGAGGTGCCCCTGGGCTCGCAGGTACCCCTCCCCCCCCGGCTCAGGGGGCGTGGCCGCCGCCCGCAGGGACCTGGCCCAGGTGAGCCACGCCCTGGGCGGGGCCTCGGCGCGGCTGGAGAGGATCCTGACACACCTGGGCCAGGTGAGGGGGCGGGGCCACAGCTGGACACGTGGGTGGGGTCACACCTGGGCCAGGTGAGGGGGGCGGGGCCCGGCCGTGCCTCAGTTTCCCCTCCCCTCCCCCCCCCCCCAGGATTTGGGGCCCCCGCCCCCCCCGGGAGCCCCGCGCGCTGCTGGAGCTGCTGGGGGCGGGGCTGCGCGGGGGGGCGGGGCCAGCGCCAGCTCCGCCCCCCGGGACCCGCCCCCAGGTGAGAACGGAGGGGGGGGGAGGGGCTGATTGGGGGGGGCTGAGCCCATTTTGGGGGGGTCCCGGGCCCATTTTGGGGGGTCTCGAGTCCATTTTGGGGGGTCCCGGGCCCATTTTGGGGGGGTTTCGAGTCCATTTTGGGGGTCCCGGGCCCATTTTGGGGGGTCCCGAGCCCATTTTTGGGGGTCCCGGGTCCATTTTGGGGGGTCCCGGGTCCATTTTGGGGGGTCCCTGGCCCATTTTGGGGGGTCCCGGGCCCATTTTGGGGGGGTCCCGAGCCCATTTTGGGGGTCCCGAGCCCATTTTGGGGGGTCCCGAGCCCATTTTGAGGGTCCCGGCTGATTTGGGGGGTCCCGAGCACATTGTGGGGGGTCCCTGGCCCATTTTGGGGGGTCCCGGGCCCATTTTGGGGGGTCCCTGGCCCATTTTGGGGGGTCCCGAGCCCATTTTGGGGGTCCCGGGTCCATTTTGGGGGTCCCGGGTCCATTTTGGGGGGTCCCGGGTCCATTTTGGGGGGGTCCCGAGCTGATTTGGGGGGTCCCGAGCCCATTTGGGGGGTCCCGAGCCTATTTTGGGGGTCCCTGGCCCATTTTGGGGGTCCCGGGTCCATTTGGGGGGTCCCGGGTCCATTTTGGGGGGTCCCGAGCCCATTTTGGGGGGTCCCGAGCCCATTTTGGGGGTCCCGGGCCCATTTTGGGGGGGTCTGGGCTGCTTTGGGGGGTCCGGGACCCATATTGGGGGGTCCCGGGCCCATTTTGGGGGGTCCCGGGCCCATTTTGGGGGGGTCTGGGCTGATTTGGGGGGTCCGGGGCCCATATTGGGGGGGTCCCGGGTCCATTTTGGGGGGTCCCGGGTCCATTTTGGGGGTCCCGAGCCCATTTTGGGGATCCCGAGTCCATTTTGGGGGGTCCCGGGCACATTTTGGGGGTCCCTGGCCCATTTTGGGGGTCCCGAGTCCATATTGGGGGTCCCGGGTCCATTTTGGGGGTCCTGGCCCCATTTTTGGGGGTCCCGAGCACATTTTGGGGATCCCGGGTCCATTTTGGGGGGTCCCGGGTCCATTTTGGGGGGTCCTGACGGGTTTGGGGTCCCTGTTCCTGTTTTTGGGGTGATTTTGGGGCGGTTTTGGGGGGTCCTGACCCGATTTTGGGGGGTCCTGACCGGTTTCGGGGTCCCCGTTGCTGCTTTCGGGGGGGTCCTGCCCCATTTTGGGGGGTCCTGACCCACTTTTGGGGCGGTTCTGGGGGGTCCTGCCCCAATTTGGGGGGTCCTGACCCAATTTTGGGGGGTCCTGACCCAATTCTGGGGGGTCCTGACCCAATTTTGGGGGTCCTGATCCAATTTTGGGGTGGTTTGGGGGGGTCCTGACCCAATTTGGGGAGTCCTGACCCAATTTTGGGGGTCCTGACCCAATTTTGGGGCATTTTTGGGGGTCCTGCCCCAATTTTGGGGGGTCCTGACCCAATTTTGGGGTCCCCCAGCCCCCCCGGCTGCCGCAGGAGGAGCCCCCGGCGCTGCCCCCCAGCTCCGAGGGTGAGGAGGGGTCCCGGGGGGGATTTTGGGGGTCCCGGGGGGGATTTTGGGGAGATTTTGGGCTGTTTTGGGGGGATTTGGGGGATTTTGGGGTGTTTTGGGGTGATTTTTGGTGTTTTGGGGTATTTTGGGGGGATTTTGGGGTGATTTTTTGTGGTTTCCGCGTGATTTGGGGTATTTTTGGGGTGATTTGGGTGATTTTGGGGGATTTGGGGTGATTTTGGGTTGATTTTGGGGGATTTGGGGTGATTTTGGGGTGGTTTCCGGGTGATTTGGGGTGATTTTGGGGGGATTTTTGGGGTGATTTTGGGTGATTTTGGGTTGATTTTGGGGGATTTGGGGCTGATTTTTTGGAGGTTTCCGGGTGATTTGGGGTGATTTTGGGGGGATTTTTGGGGTGATTTTGGGTGATTTTGGGGTATTTTTGGGGTGATTTTTGGTAGTTTCCGGGTGATTTTTGGGGTGATTTTGGGGGTTTTTGGTTGATTTCGGGATGATTTTGGGTGTTTTCGGTTGATTTCGGGATGATTTTGGGTGTTTTCGGTTGATTTTGGGATGATTTTGGGTGTTTTCGGTTGATTTTGGGGTGATTTTGGGGTATTTTTGGGGTATTTTTGGGGTATTTTTGGGGTGATTTGGGTGATTTTGGGTGGATTTTGGGGGATTTGGGGTGATTTTTTGGAGGTTTCCGGGTGATTTGGGGTGATTTTGGGGGGATTTTTGGGGTGGGTTTGGGTGATTTTGGGGTTGATTTTGTGGTGGTTTTTGGTGGTTTCCGGGTGATTTTTGGGGTGATTTTGGGGGTTTTTGGTTGATTTCGGGATGCTTTTGGGGTATTTTGGGGTATTTTTGGGGTGATTTTGGTGTTTTTAGGGTGTTTTTGGGGTGATTTTGGGTGATTTTGGATGTATTTTTGTTGATTTTGGGGTGGTTTTGGGTGATTTCGGGGTGATTTTGGGGTAATTTCCGGTGATTTTGGGGTGTTTTTGGGTGTTTTTGGTGTTTTGGAGTATTTTGGGGGTATTTTTGGGGTGATTTTGGCTGATTTTGGGTTGATTTTGGGGTGATTTCGGGTGATTTTGGGGTATTTTGGGGGTGATTTTGGGGTATTTTGGGGTGTTTTTGGTTGATTTTGGGTGATTTTGGGTGATTTTGGGGTGATTTGGGTGTTTTTGGTTGATTTTGGGGGTGTTTTGGGGGTGATTTTGGGTGTATTTGGTGTTTTGGGGTATTTTGGGGGTGATTTTGGGGTGATTTTTGGGTGATTTGCGGTGGTTTTGGGGTATTTTTGGGGTATTTTTGGGGTGATTTTGGTGTTTTTGGGTGATTTTGGGGTATTTTTGGGGTGATTTGGGGGTGTTTTGGGGTATTTTGGGGTATTTTGGGGGTGATTTTGGGGGTGATTTCGGGTGATTTTGGGGTATTTTTGGGGTGATTTGGGGGTGTTTTGGGGTATTTTGGGGTGTTTTTGGGGTGATTTTGTTGTTTTTGGGGTATTTTGGGGTATTTTTGGGGTGATTTCGGGGTGATTTTGGGTGTTTTGGGGGTATTTTTGGGGTGATTTTGGGGGTTTTTGGGGTATTTTTGGGATGATTTTGGGTGGTTTTGGTGTTTTGGGGTATTTTGGGGTGATTTTGGGGTGATTTTGGCGTATTTTGGGGTGTTTTTGGGGTGATTTTGGGTGTTTTTGGTGTTTTGGGGTATTTTTGGGGTATTTCAGGGTATTTTTGGGGTGATTTTGGGGCGATTTTTGGTGGTTTTGGGTGATTTTGGGGGTTTTTGGTTGATTTTGGGGTGATTTTGGGTGGTTTTGGTTGATTTCGGGGTGATTCTTGGGTGTTTTTGGGTGATTTCGGTTGATTTTGGGGTATTTTTGGGGTGATTTTGGGTGTTTTTGGTTGATTTTTGGGGGTATTTCGGGGTGTTTTTGGGGTGATTTTGGGGGTTTTTGGGTGTTTTTGGTTGATTTTGGGGTATTTTTGGGGTGATTTTGGGGGTTTTGGTTTTTGGTGTTCCGGGGCTCCCTGACCGTGTGTCCCCCCCCCCCCCCCAGACGAGGCCGCCCCCGCCCCTCCCCCATCCCGGGCTCTGCTCAAGCGCCGCGCGCGGCTCCTCCTGCGGGGGGGGAGGGGCGGCCCCGGCCCGGGAAAACCAGTCTAGACCAGTACGGACCAGTACGGACCAGGAAAAACCAGTATGGACCAGGAAAACCAGTATAGACCAGTACGGACCAGTATGGACCAGGAAAAACCAGTATGGACCAGGAAAACCAGTATAGACCAGGAAAAACCAGTATGGACCAGGAAAACCAGTATAGACCAGTACGGACCAGTATGGACCAGGAAAAACCAGTATGGACCAGGAAAACCAGTATAGACCAGTACGGACCAGTATGGACCAGGAAAACCAGTATAGACCAGTACGGACCAGTATGGACCAGGAAAAACCAGTATGGACCAGGAAAACCAGTAGAGACCAGTACGGACCAGTATGGAACAGCATGAACCAGCCTAGACCAGTATGGACCAGTATAGACCAGTACGGACCAGTACGGACCAGTATGGACCAGTATAAACCAGTATAAACCAGTATGGACCAGTATGGACCAGTATGGACCCGTATGGACCCGTATGGACCCGTATGGACCGGTATAAACCAGTACGAACCAGTATAAACCAGTATAAACCAGTATAAACCAGCATGGACCAGTATGGACCGGTATAAACCAGTATGGACCAGTATGGACCAGTATGGACCGGTATGGACCCGTATGGACCCGTATGGACCCGTATGGACCGGTATAAACCAGTACGAACCAGTATAAACCAGTATAAACCAGTATAAACCAGCATGGACCAGTATGGACCGGTATAAACCAGTATGGACCAGTATAAACCAATATAAACCAGTATAAACCAGCATGGACCAGTATGGACCAGTATGGACCAGTACAGACCAGTATGGACCAGTATGGACCAGTATGGACCAGTATAAACCAGTACAGACCAGTATGGACCAGTACAGACCAGTACGGACCAGTATGGACCAGTGACCACCACTACAAACCAGTATAGACCAGTATAAACCAGTAACAACCAGTATAGACCAGTATAAACCAGAATAAACCAACAACCACCAGTACGGACCAGTATAAACCAGTATGGACCAGGACAAAGCAGCAGAAACCAGTATGAACCAGTACGAACCAGTATAAACCAGTAACCACCAGTGCCCTCCCAGTGCTGACGGCACCTCCCAGTTCCCCCAGTACCCCCCCAGTCCATCCCAGTGCCCTCCCAGTTCCCCCAGTACCCCCCCAGTCCATCCCAGTGCCCTCCCAGTACCCCCAGTACCCCCCCCAGTCCATCCCAGTATAAACCAATAACTACCAGTGCCCTCCCAGTCCATCCCAGTACCCCCCCAACTCCTCCCAGTCCCTCCCAGTACAATTCCAGTCCCTCCCAGTGCCCTCCCAGTTCCCCCAGTGCCCTCCCAGTACCCCCCCAACTCCTCCCAGTCCCTCCCAGTCCATCCCAGTCCCTCCCAGTGCCCTCCCAGTACGAT
This sequence comes from Haemorhous mexicanus, assembly GCF_027477595.1. Taxonomy (NCBI): domain Eukaryota; kingdom Metazoa; phylum Chordata; class Aves; order Passeriformes; family Fringillidae; genus Haemorhous; species Haemorhous mexicanus. The sequence continues at coordinate 23,558 of NW_026776066.1, forward strand.
CCCAGTACCCCCCCAACCCCTCCCAGTCCCTCCCAGTACAATTCCAGTCCCTCCCAGTATCCCCAGTCCCTCCCAGTCCATCCCAGTACCCCCCCAGTGCCCCCCAGTACCCCCCCAACCCCTCCCAGTACAATCCCAGTCCATCCCAGTCCATCCCAGTGCCCTCCCAGTATGATCCCAGTACCCCCCCAACCCCTCCCAGTCCCTCCCAGTCCCTCCCAGTACAATCCCAGTCCATCCCAGTCCCCACAATCCCCCTCCCAGTCCCTCCCAGTATCATCCCAGTTCTCCCCAGTGCCCCCCCAGTCCCTCCCAGTACAATCCCAGTCCAACCCAGTTCCCCCCAGTTCCTCCCAGTTCCCCCCCAGTACAATCCCAGTCCAACCCAGTTCCCCCCAGTTCTCCCCAGTGCCCCCCAGTCCCTCCCAGTACAATCCCAGTCCCTCCCAGTCCCTCCCAGTCCCTCCCAGTCCCTCCCAGTCCCTCCCAGTCCATCCCAGTCCAACCCAGTTCCCCCCAGTCCCTCCCAGTTCCCCCCAGTCCATCCCAGTACAATCCCAGTCCCTCCCAGTCCCTCCCAGTATCCCCAGTTCCCCCATTAAAGCCTCCTGTGCCCTCCCCCTGCCCGGCTCCTTTTTGGGGGGTCCTGGGGGGGATTTTTGGGGTTCCCGGAGAGTTTTTGGGGGGTCCCGGGGGGATTTTGGGGGGTCCCGGAGAGTTTTTTGGGTTCCCGGGGGATTTTTTTGGGGGGTCCCGGAAGAATTTTTGGGGGTCCCGGAGAGTTTTTGGGGCTGCCGGGAATTTTTGGGGGGGGTACCGGGGGGATTTTGGGGAGGTCCCGGGGAGATTTTGGGGGGTCCTGAGGGGGTTTTGGGGGTCCCGGGGAGGATTTTTGGGGATCCCGGGTGGATTTTTTGGGGGGTCCCGGGATTTTTTTGGGGTTCCCGGGAGGATTTTTTGGGGTTCCCGGGAGGATTTTTTGGGGTTCCCGGGATTTTTTGGGGTTCCCGGGAGGATTTTTTGGGGGGTCCCGGGAGGATTTTTTGGGGTTCCCGGGATTTTTATGGGGTTCCCGGGTGGATTTTTTGGGGTTCCCGGGTGGATTTTTTGGGGTTCCCGGGAGGATTTTTTGGGGGGTCCCGGGAGGATTTTTTGGGGGTTCCCGGGGGGGATTTTTGGGGGTCCCGGGAGGATTTTTGGGGGTCCCGGAGGATTTGGGGGTTCCCGGGAGGATTTTTTGGGGTTCCCGGGTGGAATTTTTGGGGTTCCCGGGATTTTTTGGGGTTCCCGGGAGGATTTTTTGGGGTTCCCGGGATTTTTTGGGGTTCCCGGGAGGATTTTTTGGGGTTCCTGGGGGGGATTTTTTGGGGTTCCCGGGTGGATTTTTTGGGGTCCCCGGGTGGATTTTTTTGGGGTTCCCGGGTGGATTTTTTGGGGATCCCGGGTGGATTTTTTGGGGTTCCCGGGGGGGATTTTTTGGGGTTCCCGGGATTTTTTTGGGGATCCCGGGTGGATTTTTGGGGATCCCGGGTGGATTTTTTGGGGATCCCGGGTGGATTTTTTGGGGTTCCCGGGAGGATTTTTGGGGCTCCCGGGTGGATTTTTGGGGTTCCCGGGAGGATTTTTTGGGGGGTCCCGGGAGGATTTTGGGGTTCCCGGGAGGATTTTTTTGGGGGTCCCGAGATTTTTTTGGGGTTCCCGGGTGGATTTTTGGGGTTCCCGGGTGGATTTTTTGGGGTTCCCGGGATTTTTTTGGGGTTCCCGGGTGGATTTTTTTTGGGGTTCCCGGGTGGATTTTTTGGGGATCCCGTGTGGATTTTTTGGGGGGTCCCGGGTGGATTTTTGGGGTTCCCGGGTGGATTTTTTGGGGTTCCCGGGAGGATTTTTTGGGGTTCCCGGGATTTTTTGGGGGGTCCCGGGAGGATTTTTGGGATTCCCGGGTGGATTTTTTGGGGTTCCCGGGTGGATTTTTGGGGGGTCCCGGGATTTTTTGGGGGGTTCCCGGGGGGGATTTTTTGGGGATCCCGTGTGGATTTTTTGGGGTTCCCAAATCCCCTCCCCCCCCCTTATCTCGCCCCTCCCCCTCCCTTATCTCCCCCTCCCAGCCCAGCCCCGCCCTGGGAGGAGGAGGAGGAGGAGGAGGAGGAGGGGGAGGGGGGGAGGGGCGGGCCGAGCCTTATCGGGGGGGAGGGGGGGAGGGGCCCCCCAAAAAACCGCCCGGGCCCCCCCCCAAAAAAAACAAACCCCAAAAAAAAACCCCAAAAAGGCCCAAAACGGCCCCAAATCCCCCATGGCGGGGCCGGGGGCGCTGCTGCTCCTGGGGGGGCTCCTGGGGGGGCTCCCCCAAATCCGGGGGGGGCTCCGGGGGGGCTCGGGGGGTCCCTGGGGGATCCGAGAGCCCCGCGGAGCTGGAGGAGGAAGGTGAGGGGGGAGGGGAGGGGATTTGGGGGGGGGTTTGGGGGGATTTGGGGGGATTTTGGGGGGGATTTTGGGGGGATTTTGGGGGATTTTTGGGGGAATTTGGGGGGATTTTGGGGGGGATTTTGGGGATTTTGGGGACGATTTTGGGGGATTTTGGGGGGATTTTTGGGGGATTTGGAAGGATTTGGGGGGATTTGGGGGGTTTGGGGGGATTTGGGGGGATTTTTGGGGGATTTTGGGGGGGATTTGGGGGATTTTGGGGGATTTTTCGGGGATTTTGGGGGGATTTGGGGGGGAATTTTGGGGGATTTGGGGGGATTTTTGGGATTGGGGGGATTTGGGGGGGATTTTTGGGGGGTTTGGGGGAATTTTGGGGATTTTGGGGGGGATTTGGGGGGGAATTGGGGGTATTTTGGGGATTTGGGGGATTTTGGAGGGAATTTGGGGTATTTGGGGGATTTGGGGGGGATTGGGGGGGACTTTGGGGGGATTTGGGGGAGTTTTGGGGGTGTTTGCGGGGATTTGGGGGATTTTTTGGGGGGATTTGGGGGGAATTTGGGATTTTGGGGTATTTTGGGGAATTTGGGGGGATTTGTTGGGGGATTTTGGGGGATTCGGGAGAATTTTGGGGGGATTTTGGGGGGAATTTGGGGGGGAATTGGGGTATTTTGGGGATTTGGGGGGGATTTTGGGGGATTTTGGGGGGAATTTTGGGATTTGGGGGGGATTTGGATTTTTGGGGTGATTTTGGGGGGAATGTGGGGGAGATTTGGGGGGATTTTGGGGGGATTTTTTGGGGGATTTGGGGGATTTGGGTGTTTCGGGGGGATTTGGGGGATTTTTAGGTAGTTTTTGGGGGTCTTCGGGAGAATTTGGGGGAATTTGGGGGATTTGGGGGGATTTGGGGAGGTTTTGGGGGGATTTGGGGAGGCTTGGGGGAGTTCTGGTGGGTTTAGGGGGTTTTGGGGGGATTTTGGGCTCTTTAGGGGGAGTTTTGGGGAGGTTTTGGAGTTTTGGGGAGGTTTTGGGGTTTGGGGTGTTTTTGGGAAGGTTTTGGGGAGGTTTTGGGGAGGTATTTTGGGGAGGGCTTGGGGGATTTTTGGGCTCTCTAGGGGGAGTTTTGGGGAGGTTTTGAGGAGTTTTGGGGAGGTTTTGGAGTTTTGGGGAGGTTTTGGGGTTTTGGGTGTTTTTGGGAGGTTTTGAGGGAGCTTTGGGAGAGTTTTCTGGGATTTGGGGGATTTAGGGGGAGTTTTGGGGAGGTTTTGAGGTTTTGGGTGTTTTTGGGGTGGTTTTGAGGGAGTTTTGGGGAGGTTTTGGGGAGGGCTTGGGGGATTTGGGGGAGTTTTGGGCTCTCTAGGGGGAGGTTTTGAGGGAGTTTTGGGGAGGTTTGGGGGTTTTGGGTGTTTTTGGGAGGTTTTGAGGGAGGTTTTGGGAGAGTTTTCTGGGATTTGGGGGATTTAGGGGGAGTTTTGGGGAGGTTTTGAGGTTTTGGGTGTTTTTGGGGTGGTTTTGAGGGAGTTTTGGGGAGGTTTTGGGGAGGGCTTGGGGGATTTGGGGGAGTTTTGGGCTCTCTAGGGGGAGGTTTTGAGGGAGTTTTGGGGAGGTTTGGGGGTTTTGGGGTGTTTTTGGGAGGTTTTGAGGGAGTTTTGGGAGAGTTTTGTGGGATTTGGGGGATTTGGGGGCAGTTTTGGGCTCTCTAGGGGGAGTTTTGGGGAGGTTTTGGGGGAGTTTTGGGGGATTTGGGGAAGTTTCAGGAAGGTTTTTGGGGTTTCGGGGTGTTTTGGGGATTTTGGGGGAGTTTTGGGCTCTCTAGGGGAGTTTTGGGGAGGTTTTGGGGGTTTGGGGAGGTTTTGAGGGAGCTTTGGGAGAGTTTTGTAGTTTTGGGGAGGTTTGGGGGGTTTTGGGGTGTTTTTTGGAAGGTTTTGAGGGAGTTTTGGGGAGGTTTTGGGGGAGTTTTGGGGGATTTGGGGAAGTTTCAGGAAGGTTTTTGGGGTTTCGGGGTGTTTTGGGGATTTTGGGGAGTTTTGGGCTCTTTAGGAGGAGTTTTAGGGAGGTTTTGAGGAGTTTTGGGGAGTTTGGGGCTCTTTAGGGGGAGTTTTGGGGAGGTTTTGGAGTTTTGGGAGGTTTTGGGAAGGTTTTGAGGGAGTTTTGGGGAGGTTTGGGGGGATTTGAGGGGATTTTGGGAAGGTTTTTGGGGAGTTTTGGGGAGGTTTTGGGGATTTTGGGGGAGTTTTGGGGAGGTTTTGGGGTTTTTGGGTGTTTTTGGGAGGTTTTGAGGGAGTTTTGGGGTTGGGGG
>NW_026776067.1:0-28142 GCF_027477595.1 Haemorhous mexicanus
CTGGGGTCCCCCCGTTTTTGGGGTGCCCCCTGACCCGCTCCCCCCAGCCGTGCTGGAGATGATGACGCAGAAGCTGCAGCAGCTGACGGCGGCTCAGGGGGTCCCGGGGGGGGCCAAGGCCTAGCCCCCACCCCAAAACCCTGCCGGGGGGTCTGGGGGTGCAGCCCCCACCCCAAAACCCTGCAGGGGGTCTGGGGGTGCAGCCCCCACCCCAAAACCCTGCCGGGGGGGTCTGGGGCTGCAGCCCCCACCCCAAAACCCTGCCGGGGGGTCTGGGGGTGCAGCCCCCACCCCAAAACCCTGCCGGGGGGTCTGGGGGTGCAGCCCCCACCCAAAACCCTGCCGGGGGTCTGGGGGGGCAGCCCCCCACCCCAAAACCCTGCTGGGGGGTCTGGGGGTGCAGCCCCCACCCCAAAACCCTGCCGGGGGTCTGGGGCTGCAGCCCCCACCTCAAAACCCTGCAGGGGGGTCTGGGGGTGCAGCCCCCACCCCAAAACCCTGCGGGAGGGGTCTGGGGGTGCAGCCCCCCTCCCCAAAATCCCCGCCCCCCCCCCCCCCGTTTTGTACCAGTCCCTGGAATAAAGGAGAGACGGCTCCGAGGGGCTCGGGGGTTTTTGGGGGGGGGTCTCGGGTTTGGGGGGGGTGGGAGACCCCCGGGTTTGGGTGGGGGGCCGTGGGTTTGGGGACATTTAGGGACATTCAGGGACATTTAGGGACAGGGTCCCTCTCTCTGGGGGGGTCCCGGGGGTGTCTGGGGGGGTCCTGGGGGTGTCTGGGGTGCCCTGGGGGTGTCTGGGGGGTCCGGGGGTGTCTGGGGGGGTCCCGGGAGTGTCTGGGGGTGTCCTGGGGGGTGTTTGGGGGGTCCCGGGGGTGTCTGGGGGGGTCCTGGGGGTGTTTGGGGGGTCCCGGGGGTGTCTGGGGGGTCCCGGGGGTGTTTGGGGGGTCCGGGGGTGTCTGGGGGGTCCCGGGGGTGTTTGGGGGGTCCTGGGGGTGTCTGGGGGGTCCCGGGGGGTGTTTGGGGGGGTCCCGGGGGTGTTTTGGGGTTCCTGGGGGTGTTTGGGGGGGTCCTGGGGGTGTTTGGGGGGTCCCGGGGGGTGTTTGGGGGGTCCCGGCGGGGCTGAGCCCCCTCCCCCAAATCCTTCTCGAGCCCTCCCGGCAGCGGCCACGAGGGGGCGACAGTGACACGGACAGGAGGGGGACAGGGGAGGGGACAGGGATGGGAGTGGAGGTGAGGATGGTGACAAGCTGGGGACAGGGACAGCGCTGGTGACACGGCCAGGGTGGTGACAATTTGGGGACAGGGCCGGGGGGTTCCTGTGTCCCACCAGGCTCGGGCAGGGGGGGGCTCTGCTGCCACCCCACCCCCCCGTGCCAGCCCAGCGTGTCCCCACGGGGGGTGGCCGTGTCCCTGCACAGCCGGGGGGTGGCTGTCACTGTCCCTGTCACTGTCCCTGTCCCCGCTGACAGCCAGCGCGGGCGGGGGGGGGAGGGAGGTGACAAGGCGTGACACTGGGGGGGTGACACAAAAGCCGCGGGGAGATCTCCGGCCAGCCTGGAGGTGCCACCACACCGCCTCGCTGGCTGTCCCTTGTGTCACCCCTGTGTGTCCCCCCCCAGCCTGTCCTTTGTGCCACCTCTTTTCTGTCCCCTGTGCCACCCCTTGTCCCCTGTGCCACCCCTTGTCCCCCTGTGCCACCCCCCAGCAGAGGCAGAAGCCACGATCCAACCCCCGGCGCCTTTATTGGGGACAGACTGGGACGGACTGTGGACAGACTGGGACCCACTGGGACACCGCCACCCCCGGGGGGCTGCCATGCGGGGGGGGGGGGGGCGGGGGTGTCACCGCTGTCACCGGCGCGGGCCGGGGGGGGGGTCCCGGGGGGTCCCGGGGGGGGTCACTCGGGACCGACGCTGAAGCCGCAGCAGCTGCCGGACTTGGGGACCTCGGGGTCACCCCGGGTCGCGGGGGGGGTCAGTCGGGTCCCGGGGGGGTCTCGGTGTCCCCGGGGTCACCCCGGGTCGCGGGGGGGGTCAGTCGGGTCCCGGGGGGGTCGCGGGGGGGTCTCGGTTGTCCCCGGGGGTCACTCGGGGGTCGGTGGTGAAGCCGGAGAAGGTGCTGGAATTGGGGGTCACTTGGGGTCCCCGGTTCCGGGGGGCTCCGGGGGGGGTCTCCCGGTTCCAGGGATGTCCCCGGGGGTTCTGGGGGGGTCTCCCGGTTCCGGGGGGGTCCCGGTGCCCCGGGGGGGTCGCTCGGGGTCGGTGATGAAGCTGAAGAAGGTGCTGGACTTGGGGGTCGGCCGGGCTCCCGGTTCCGGGGGGTCCCGGGGGGGTTCCCGATTCCGGGGGTGTCCCGGGGGGGTCCCGGGGGGTCCCGGGGGGTCGCGGGGGTCAGTCGGGGGTAGATGATGAAGCCGGAGAAGGTGCTGTACTTGTTGGTGTTGCCGCCGTGCACTTTGCCCGCCCGTCCAGCTTGACGAACACCTCGTCGCCCACGTCCAGGTGCAGGATGACGCTGTTGCTCGCGTAGTCGTAGTTCTGGTCGGCGTCCTGCGCGATGGCGCTGGCACGCACCTGGCACGGGAGGGGACTGGCACCCATCCCCCCCTGGCACCTCCACCGTGTGTCACCCACCCCCACCTGTCTGTGACACCGTGTGTCCACCCCACCCCCACCTGGCACCGGCACCGTGTGTCACCCACCCCACCCGGCACTGGCACCCCTGGCACCCACCCCACCTGGCACTGGCACCCCTGGCACCTGCATCGTGTGTCACCCACCCCACCTGTCTGACACCGTGTGTCACCCACCCCACCTGGGACCTGCACCGTGTGTCACCCACCTCAACCTGGCACCCCTGGCACCCACCCCACCTGTCTGTGACACCGTGTGTCACCCACCCCCAGCTGGCACTGGCACCCCTGGCACCCACCCCAGCTGGCAACTGGCACCGTGTGTCACCCACCCCAGCTGGCACTGGCACCCCTGGCACCCACCCCCAACTGGCACTCAGCCCACCTGGCACCTGCATCGTGTGTCACCCACCTCACCTGTCTGTGACACTGTGTGTCACCCACTCCACCTGGCACTCAGCCCACCTGGCACCGACACCCCCCCCACCAAGGATGGAATGGGGGTGAGATCATTGGCACCCCACCTGGCAGTGGGGGGGACACGGCTGTCACCCCACCACACCTGGCACCGACACCGTGTGTCACCCACCACACCTGGCACCGACACCCTGTGTCACCCCCCCCCCCCGGCACTGACACCCTGGCAGGGGACACGGCTGTCACCCATCCCACCTGGCACTGACACCCTGTGTCACCCCCCCCCACCCGGCAGGGGGACAGGGCTGTCACCCCCCACCTGGCCCTGGCACCACCTGGCACCGACACCCCCCGAGGGAGGGAATGGGGGGGCTGAGCCCAGCAGGACCCCCTGGTCAGGGGCGGGGGTGTCCCCAAGGCCGCGCTGTCCCCAAGGCCCCGCTGTCCCCAAGGCCCACCCCTGGCGGGGGTGGGGGAGGGGACACGGCTGTCACCCACCCCCCCTGTCCAACCCCCCCCAGTTCCCATCCTCTGCTCCTTTCCTGATTCCCCAATTCTGGTCCCCCCCAATCCCAAATCCCAGTTTTCCCCCCCCAATCCCCCCCAAATTCCATTTCCCCCCCCATTTTCCCCCACCCTCCTCTCCCCCATCCCAGATTCCCCATCCCCAATCCCAAATCCCATTTCCCCCCCCCAATCCCCCCCAAATTCCCATTTTCCCTCACCCTCCTCTCCCACATCCCAAATTCCCAAATCCCAATCCCAAATCCCATTCCCCCATCCAATTCCCCCCTAAATTCCCCCCAATCCCCCCCAAATTCCCATTTTCCCCCCCATTTCCCCCCACCCGCCTCTCCACATCCCAGATCCCCATCCCCAATCCCAAATCCCATTTCCTCCCCCCAATCCCCCCCCAAATTCCCATTTTTCCCCCCCATTTCCCCCCACCCGCCTCTCCCACATCCCATATTCCCCATCCCCAATCCCAAATCCCATTTTCCCCCCCAAATTCCCATTTTTTCCCCCATTTCCCCCCATCCTCCTCTCCCCCATCCCAAATTCCAAAATCCCAATCCCAAATCCCATTTTCCCCCCAAATTCCCATTTTCCCCCCCCATTTCCCCCCACCCTCCTCTCCCACATCCCAAATTCCCAAATCCCAATCCCAAATCCCATTTTCCCCCCCCCAATTCCCCCCAAATTCCCATTTTTCCCCCCATTTCCCCCCACCCTCCTCTCCCACATCCCAAATTCCCAAATCCCATTTTCCCCCCCAATCCCCCCCAAATTCCCATTTTCCCCCCCCATTTCCCCCCACCCTCCTCTCCCCCATCCCAAATTCCCATCCCCCCCCCCCCCATTCCCATCTTTTCCCCCTCCCCGTTCCCCACGGGGGGGCTCTGGGGAGGGGGAGGGGGAGGGGCGGGGGTCTCTCTCTGCTGCCCACGAGCCCGGAACCCCCCCAAGCCCCCCCAGGGACCCCCCCTCGATCAATCCTTGTTTGTTTTTCTGGGATTTTCCCGGAATAAATGGATGGGAAAAAGTCCGGGAGGAGCGAACAAAGGGAGCGGGGAGGGGGCACAGCCCTGTCCCCCCCCGGGAGTCTGGGATGGGAAAAAGGGTGGGAATTTTAGGGGGGAAAATGTGGGAATTTGGGGGGGAAAATGTGGGAATTTTGGGGGGAAAATATGGGAATTTGGGGAGAAAAATGTGGGAATTTGGGGGGGAAAGGGTGGGGATTTAGGGGGGAAAATATGGGAATTTGGGGGGGGAAAATATGGGAATTTGGAGGAGAAAATGTGGGATTTGGGGGGGGAAATGTGGGAATTTGGGGGGAAAAATATGGGAATTTAAGGGGAAAAATGTGGGAATTTGGGGGGGAAAGGGTGGGAATTTGGGGGAAAAGGGTGGGGGATTTGGGGGGGGGGAAATGTGGGAATTTGGGGGGGAAAATATGGGAATTTGAGGGGAAAAATGTGGGAATTATGAGGGGAAAATGTGGGGAATTTGGGGGGGAAAATGTGGGAATTTGTGAGGGGAAATATGGAATTTGGAGGGGGAAAGGGGATGGGAATTTGAGGGAAAATGATGGGAATTTGGAGGGGAAAATGTGGGAATTTGGGGGGGAAAGGGATGGGAATTTGGGGGAGAAAAATGTGAGGATTTGGGGGGGGAAATGTGGGAATTTGGGGGGAAATTATGGGAATTTGGGGGGGGAAATTATGGGAATTTGAGGAAGGATTGGATGAGGGAAATGGGATCTGAGAATGGGGAAAGAGGAATGGGAGAAATAATGGGAATTTGGGGGGGAAATAATGGGAATTTGGGGGGGAAATAATGCGAATTTGGGGGAGGAAAGTGTGGGAATTTGGGGGGGGGAAATGATGGGAATTTGAGGCAGGATTGGATGGGAGAAATGGGATCAGGGGATGGGGAATGGGAGGAAAGAATGGGAATTTGGGAGAGAATTGGATGAGGAAAATGGGATGTGGGACTGGGAAGGAACAGAACTGGGATGGGGAATCAGGGAATGGGAAAAGACGGGAATTTAAAAGGGGATTGGGGTGGGGGAAATGGGATTTGGGGATTGGGGAAGGTGGAGAAACTGGGAATGGGAAATCAGGGATGGGGAGAGGAGGATGGAATTTGGGGTTTGGATGGGAGAAATGGGATGTGGGGAATTGGGATGGAGAAAATGGGAAGGGAAAATCAGGGATTGGGGGGAGCAGGGTGGGAATTGGGATGGAGAAAATGGGAAGGGAAAATCAGGGATTGGGGGAGCAGGGTGGGAATTGGGATGGAGAAAACGGGAAGGGAAAATCAGGGATTGGGGGAGCAGGGTGGGAATTGGGGTGGAGAAAATGGGAATGGGGCTGCTGGGGTGGATGGATCAGGGATGGAGGGGATTGGATGGGAATTTGGGAGGGATTGGGTGGGGGAAATGGGATCTGGGACTGGGGAGGAACTGGGAAGGAGAAATCAGGGATGGGGGGAAGCAGGATGGGGGAGATGGGATGTGGGGATTTGGGACGGAGCAGAACCGAGGATGGGAAATCACGAAGGGATTGAACCCGGAGGAGAACCTAAAATCACCCAAAGCGAACCAGGGAAATCGCCGTGGGCCAAAACAACAACCCCGCGGCTGCTGAAAAAAAACGGGGCTGAAAACCGAGGGGTGAAAAGCGGGGGGAGAAAACCGGGGGGCGAAAACCGTTGGAAGAAAACCAGGGAGAGAAATCCGGGGGGGTGAAAACCGGGGGTGAGAAAAGCGGGAGAGAAAACCGGGGGCGAAAACCGGGGGAAGAAAACCAGGGAGAGAAATCCGGGGGGGTGAAAACCGGGGGTGAGAAAAGCGGGGGAGAAAACCGGGGGTGAAAACCGGGCTGGAGGCTCGGGGGGTGAAAACCGGGGCTGAAAACCGGGACTAAAATCCCCGGGGCTGAAATCCGGGATTAAAACCCCCGGGGTTGAAAACCGGGGCTCAAAATCAGGGTTGAAAACCAGGGGAGTGCAAATAAACGGAGGAGCGAAAATCAGGGCTGCAAACCAAAAGCGGGGCTGGGGGAGGGGGTCCCGCGGGGGTCCCGTTACCTGCCCGTTCTTCATCAGGTCGGCCCACATGCTGGTGCCGTCCCCGCCGCGCATCAGGACGTGGTAGGTGAAGAAGTAGATGCCGGGCAGGGGGCAGGTGAATTTGCCGCTCGAGGGCTCGTAGTAGTTGCCCACGTTGGTCACCACGTCGTCGAAGCGCAGCACCTCGTAACCCTCGTGCGGCTTCCTCAGGCCGGCGTAAAAAGCGATTTTGGGGCTGTAGAAGGACGGGATGTACCCGCCCGGCCCCGGGCCCGGAGGTCCCGGCGGGCCCGGCCGGCCCGGTTCTCCCGGAGGTCCCCGCGGGCCCGGCGGCCCCGGTGGCCCGCGGAGGCCGGAGCGGCCCTTGCGGCCCGGCTCGCCCTTGGCCCCGGGCAGGAAGGGCGGCGGGGAGGCGGGGGGCAGCTCGGGGTAGGGGTCGCAGACCATGCGGCAGCTGCCCAGCATCTCGTAGTGCGCGGCGGCCTTGGAGCCGTGCACGAGCAGCGGGATGGCCACCAGCAGCACCAGCAGCATGGCCACGCCGATGGCCACGCCGGCCACCCGCTTCCTGCGGCTCAGCCGCGACGCGGCCAGCGCCAGCAGGTCCTCGTCGCCCTTGGGAGCGATGGTGGCGAGCGGCGGAGACGGCGAGAGGCCGCCCGCGGAGGCCGGAGACCCGGCGGGGATGGGGAGGGGACGGGGATGGGGACAGGGATGGGGCTGGGGACAGGGATGGGGACAGGGATGGGGACAGGGATGGGGCTGGGGACAGGGATGGGGACAGGGATGGGGCTGGGGACAGGGATGGGGACAGGGATGGGGACAGGGATGGGGCTGCTGGTGGCGGTGGGAGATGGCAGTGGGGATGGGGATGGGGACAGAGCGGGGATGGGGCTGGAGTTGGTGGGGACAGGGATGGGGACAGGGATGGGGACAGGGACAGGGACAGGGATGGGGACAGCGGCTGCAGCTGCGGGTGGAGCCGGGGGTGAAAGCCAAGGAGGGGATGGGGCCGGGAATGGGATTGGGAGCGGGAAAGGGGCCGGGGATGGGGTCAGGAATGGGGTCGGGAATGGGGTCGGGAATGGGGTCAGGAATGGGGCTGAGGCCGGAGGAGAAGCTGCGGGTGGAGCCGGGGATGGGACCCACAGCAGAGACGGGACCGGGAATGGGATCGGGAATGGGATCGGGAGCCGGGATGAGCCCGGAATGGGATCGGGAATGGGATTAGGAGCCGGGATGAGCCCGGAATGGGATCGGGAATGGGATTAGGAGCTAGGAATGGGATCGGGAGCCGGAATGGGATCGGGAATGGGATCGGGAATGGGATTAGGAGCTGGGAATAGGATCGGGAATGGGATCGGGAGCCGGAATGGGATCGGGAATGGGATCAGGAGCTGGGAGTGGATCGGGAATGGGATCAGGAATGGGATGAGCCCGGAATGGGATCGGGAGCGGGGCCGGGGCTGCGGGCGGAGCCGGCGGTGGCGCCGGGAGCGGGGCTGGGGCTGCGGCCGAGGACGGGACCGGCAGCGGGGCTGGGGCCGGAGCCGCGGGCGGAGCCGGGACCGGCGCTGGCGGAGGGGACGGGAGCGCAGCCGGCGGTGCCGAAGGGGCCGGAGCCGGTACCGGGAGCGGAGGCGGGCACGGGGCTGGGAGCGCAGCCGGACACGGAGTCAGAGCGGAGCTCCTGCGGCAGCCAGGACCGGAGCCGGGGTGGGAGCTGGTGATGTAACCGGAGCCGGGATGGAGCCGCCAGGGAGCCGCCACCGGAATCGGGATAGAACCGGCACCGGGGCGGGGTGGCGCCGGGATGGAACCGGGAAGGAACCGGGATGAAACCGCGACCGTAGCCGGGATGGAGCGGGGATGGAGCTGGGATGAAACCGCGACCGGAGCCGGGATGGAACCGCCACCGGAGCCGGGAAGGAACCGGGATGGAGCCGGGATGGAACCGGGAAGGAACCGGGAAGGAGCCGCGGTGGCTCCCCCACGACGCGCGGGGCAACTTCTCCCCAAGTTCCCGTGAGCGACGCGCGGGGAGCGGCACCCCCGGGATTGTCCCCCCGGGATTGTCCCCCCGGGATTGTCCCCCGGGATTGTCCCCCCGGGAATCGTCCCCACGCTGTCCCCGCTGCGTCCCGCGGGGCCGGCACCGGGCGGCAGCACCGGGGGGATCTCCCGCCCCCCCCCCCCGCGGTCCCGGAGCCCCCCGCCCCAGGTCGGACCCCCCCCCCCGGTACCTGCGGCCGGTGCCGCCGCCGCGCCCGCAGCGAGCCCCGCTCCGCCCGCCCCGCCCGACGGCCCCGGGCACGGCGGGGGCGGGGAGGGGCCGGCGGCGGGGGGGGGCCGGGGGGGGGGGGTGAGTGTGCAAGGGGGGGTGGGGGTGTGCAAGGGGGGATGGGGGTGTGCAAGGGGGGGTTTGGGTCCCTCCCAGCGCCACCCCGGGGCTCGGGGACCCCCCCGGTACCGGCGGGCTCGGGGGTTCCTGCAGGAGGGGGGTGGGGCGGGGGGGTTTGCACACTCGTGTGGGGGGGGGGCACGTGTGGGGTCTGCAGGGGGAGCCTGTGGGAGGCACGGGGAGTGTGCAAGGCCTGGGCAGGTGTGACTGTGCAGGTGGGAGTGTGTGCAGGTGTGAGTGTGCTCGGGGACTGTACAGGTGTGAGTGTGCAGGTGTGAGTGTGCACGGGGAGTGTGCAGGTGTGAGTGTGTGCAGATGGGAGTGTGCAGGTGTGAGTGTGTGCAGATGGGAGTGTGCAGGTGTGTGTACATGGCCTGGGCAGGTGTGAGTGTGAGCTGTGTGAGTGTGAGCTCAGGGCCCGTGTGAGCATCCTGAGTGTGAGCTCTGTGTGTGTGTGAGCTCTGTGTGTGTGAGCTGTGTGAGTGTGAGCTGTGTGTGTGCATTGTGTGAGTGTGAGCTCCGTGTGTTTGTGTGTGAGCTCAGGCTGTGTGTGTGATCCTGTGTGCAAGTTCTGTGTGTGAGCTCCATGTGAGTGTGAGCTCTGTGCATGTGTGTGAACATCCTGTGAGTGTGAGCTCTGTGAGGGTGTGTGTCTGTGTGTGTGATCCTGTGTGTGTGTGTGAGCTGTGTGTGAGTGTGAGCTGTGCGTGATTGTGAGAGCTGTGTGTGTGTGAGCTCGGGCCTTGTGTGAGCTCTGTGTGTGAGCTCCGTGTGAGTGTGAGCTCTGTGTGAGTGAGAGCTGTGCATGTGTGATCCTGAGAGTGTGAGCTCTGAGTGTGAGCTGTGTGTGCGATCCTGTGAGTGTGAGCTCTGAGTGTGAGCTGTGTGTGATCTCTGTGAGTGTGAGCTCTGAGTGTGAGTTGTGTGTGTGATCCTGAGAGTGTGAGCTCTGAGTGTGAGCTGTGTGTGTGATCCTGAGAGTGTGAGCTCTGAGTGTGAGCTGTGTGTGTGATCCTGTGAGTGTGAGCTGTGTGTGTGATCCTGAGTGTGAGCTCTGTGTGTGATCCTGAGAGTGTGAGCTCTGAGTGTGATCCTGTGTGAGCTGTGCGTGTGATCCTGAGTGTGAGCTGTGTGTGTGATCCTGAGTGTGATCTCTGTGAGTGTGAGCTCTGAGTGTGAGCTCTGAGTGTGATCCTGTGTGAGCTGTGCGTGTGATCCTGAGTGTGAGCTGTGCGTGTGATCCTGAGTGTGAGCTGTGCGTGTGATCCTGAGTGTGAGCTGTGTGTGTGATCCTGAGAGTGTGAGCTCTGAGTGTGAGCTGTGTGTGTGATCCTGAGTGTGAGCTCTGAGTGTGATCCTGTGTGAGCTGTGTGTGTGATCCTGAGTGTGAGCTCTGAGTGTGATCCTGAGTGTGAGCTCTGAGTGTGATCCTGTGTGAGCTGTGTGTGTGATCCTGAGTGTGAGCTGTGTGTGTGCTCACTCCACGCGTGTGCCAGCCCTGAGCACGCCTGTGCATCCGCGTGTGCGTGTGGGCACATTTTGGGTGTAGTTGGGTGTATTCAGGTGTATTCTCAGTGTATTCAGGTGTAGTTGGGTGTATTTGGGTGTATTTGGGTGTATTTTGGGTGTATTCGGGTGTATTTGGGTGTATTCAGGTGTATTTGGGTGTATTTGGGTGTATTTTGGGTGTATTTGGGTGTATTTTGGGTGTATTTTGAGTGTATTCAGGTGTATTTTGGGTGTATTTGGGTGTATTTGGGTGTATTTGGGTGTATTTGGGTGTATTTGGGTGTATTTTGGGTGTATTCGGGTGTATTTGGGTGTATTCAGGTGTATTTGGGTGTATTTGGGTGTATTTTGGGTGTATTTTGGGTGTATTCAGGTGTATTTGGGTGTAATTTGGGTGTGTTTTGGGTGTAGTTGGGTGTATTCAGGTGTATTCTCAGTGTATTCAGGTGTATTTTGGGTGTATTTGGGTGTATTTGGGTGTATTTTGGGTGTATTTGGGTGTATTTGGGTGTATTTTGGGTGTATTCGGGTGTATTTGGGTGTATTCAGGTGTATTTGGGTGTATTTGGGTGTATTTTGGGTGTATTTTGGGTGTATTCAGGTGTATTTGGGTGTAATTTGGGTGTGTTTTGGGTGTAGTTGGGTGTATTCAGGTGTATTCTCAGTGTATTCAGGTGTATTTGGGTGTATTTTGGGTGTATTTGGGTGTATTTTGAGTGTATTTTGGGTGTATTTGGCTGTCATTTGGGTGTATTTTGGGTGTATTTGGCTGTCATTTGGGTGTATTTTGGGTGTATTTTTTGGGTGTAATTTGAGTGTATTTTGGGTGTATTTTTGGGTGTATTTCGGGTGTATTTTGGGTGTATTTTGGGTGTATTTCGGGTGTATTTTGGGTGTATTTTCAGTATATTTTGGCTGTAATTTGAGTGTATTTCAGGTGTATTTTGGGTGTATTTCAGGTGTATTTTCGGTGTATTCCAGGTGTATTTTAGGTATATTCCAGGTGTATTTTGGGTGTATTTTGAGTGTATTTTGGGTGTATTTTGGGTGTATTTTCAGTATATTTTGGCTGTCATTTGAGTGTATTTTGGCTGTATGTTGGGTGTATTTTTGGGTGTAATTTGAGTGTATTTTGGGTGTATTTTCAGTGTATTTTGGCTGTAATTTGAGTGTATTTTGGGTGTATTTTGGGTTTATTTTCAGTATATTTTGGCTGTAATTTGAGTATATTTCGGGTGTATTTTGGGTGTATTTTCAGTGTATTTTGGCTGTAATTTGAGTATATTTCGGGTGTATTTTGGGTGTATTTTCAGTGTATTTTGGCTGTAATTTGAGTATATTTCGGGTGTATTTTGGGTGTATTTTCAGTATATTTTGGCTGTAATTTGAGTGTATTTTGGGTGTATTTTGGGTGTATTTTCAGTGTATTTTGGCTGTATTTTGGGTGTATTTTTGGGTGTAATTTGAGTGTATTTTGGGTTTATTTTCAGTGTATTTTGGCTGTAATCTGAGTGTATTTCGGGTGTATTTTGGGTGTATTTTCAGTGTATTTTGGCTGTAATTTGAGTATATTTCGGGTGCATTTGGCAGTAGTTTGGGTGTATGTTCGGTGTATTTTGAGTGTAGTTTGGGTGTATTTCTGGTGTATTTGGCTGTAATTTGGCTGTAATTTGAGTGTATTTTGGGTGTATTTTCAGTGTATTTTCAGTGTATTTTGGGTGTATTTTCAGTGTATTTTCAGTGTATTTTCAGTGTATTTTGGCTGTAGTTTGGCTGTAGTTTGGCTGTACTTTCAGTGGATTTTAGGTGCATTTTGGGTGTATTTTGGGTGTATTTCAGGCGAATTTGGGTGTATTCCAGGTGTATTTTCAGTGTATTTTGGTTGTAGTTTGGGTGTATTTTCCAGTGTATTTGGCTGTATTTTGGCTGTAGTTTGAGTGTAGTTTGGGTGTATTTTGGGTGTATTTTCTGTAATTTGAGTGTATTTTGGGTGTATTTTCCATGTGTTTTGGGTGTATTTTGGGTGTATTTTCAGGTGTATTTTGGGTGTATTTTCAGGTGTATTATGGGTGTATTTTCAGGTGAATTTTCGGTGTATTCCAGGTGTATTTTAGGTATATTCCAGGTGTACTTTCAGTGTATTTAGGGTGTATTTTCAGTGCATTTTCAGTGCATTTTGGGTGTATTTTGGGTGTATTTTCAGGTGTATTTCGGGTGTAATTTCAGGTGTATTTTGGGTGTATTTTCAGTGCATTTTCAGTGCATTTCGGGTGTATTTTCAGTGCATTTTGGGTGTATTTTCAGTCTATTTTGGGTGCATTTTCAGTGCATTTTGGGTGTATTTTGTGTGTATTTTCAGCGTAATTTGGGTGTATTTTCAGCGTAATTTGGGTGTATTTTCAGTGCATTTTGTGTGTATTTTCAGTGCATTTTGGGTGTATTTTCAGTGCATTTCGGGTGTATTTTCAGTGTATTTTGGGTGTATTTTCAGCGTAATTTGGGTGTATTTTCAGTGTATTTTGTGTGTATTTTCAGCGTAATTTGGGTGTATTTTCAGCGTAATTTGGGTGTATTTTCAGTGTATTTTGGGTGTATTTTCAGTGTATTTTGGGTGTATTTTGGGTGTATTTTGGGTGTATTTTCAGCGTAATTTGGGTGTATTTTCAGTGCATTTTGGGTGTATTTTCAGTGTATTTTGGGTGTATTTTGGGTGTATTTTCAGCGTAATTTGGGTGTATTTTCAGTGCATTTTGGGTGTATTTTCAGTGCATTTTCATGTGCATTTTGGGTGTATTTTCAGTGTATTTCGGGTGTATTTTCAGTGCATTTTGGGTGTATTTCGGGTGTATTATTAGTGTATTTTCAGTGTATTTTGGGTGTATTTTCAGGTGCATTTTCAGTGCATTTTCAGCGGGTTTTGGGTGCATTTCCCTCCTCTCCCGTGCATTCAGGTGTGGATTTTTGTGCTTTTTCTCAGCTTTCTGTATTTTTCACCCATTTTCTCTGGTTTCCTTGTCACTTCTATAAATTCTCTACCTTTCCCATGTGCTTTTACCCATTTCTACATTTCCCACCTATCTTTTACCCAATTTCTATTTTTCTCACCTATTTTTTCCCCATTCCTGTGCTCCCCATCCATCTTTTATTAATTTTCCATTTTCCCCACCTATTTTTTACCCATTTTTTATTTTCCCCACCCATTTTTTACCCATTTTTCATTTTTCCCACCCATTTTTTTACCCATTTTCCATTTTCCATCCATCTTTTATTAATTTTTCCATTTTCCCACCCACTTTTTACCCATTTTCAATTTTTCCCATCCATTTCTAACCCATTTTTTATTTTCCCCACTCATTTTTACCCATTTTTCATTTTCCCCATCCATTTTTTACCCATTTTCAATTTTTCCATCCATTTTTTACCCATTTTTCCATTTTTCCACCCTTTTTTCCCCCATTTTCAATTTTTCCATCCATTTTTTACCCATTTTCTATCAATTTTTCCATCCATTTTTAAAATTAATTTTCCATTTTCCCACCCATTTTTAACCCATTTTCCATTTTCCCACCCATTTTCTATCCATTTTTCCATTTTTCCATCCATTTTTAAAATTAATTTCCCATTTTCCCACCAATTTTTAACCCATTTTCCATTTTCCCACCCCCTTTTTACCCATTTTTCCATTTTTCCATCCATTTTTAACCCATTTTTTTACCCATTTTTACCCATTTTTACCCATTTTTTACCCATTTTTTACCCATTTTTCCATCCATTTTTCCATCCATTTTTTACCCATTTTTTACCCATTTTTTACCCATTTTTCCATTTTTCCATCCATTTTTCCATCCATTTTTTACCCATTTTTTACCCATTTTTTACCCATTTTTCCATTTTTCCATCCATTTTTTACCCATTTTAACCCATTTTTAACCCATTTTTTTACCCATTTTTCCATTTTTCCATCCATTTTTCCATTTTTCCATCCATTTTTAACCCATTTTTAAC
The DNA here is from genome assembly GCF_027477595.1 of Haemorhous mexicanus. Classification (NCBI taxonomy): domain Eukaryota; kingdom Metazoa; phylum Chordata; class Aves; order Passeriformes; family Fringillidae; genus Haemorhous; species Haemorhous mexicanus. Next base: position 14,536 of record NW_026776067.1, read on the forward strand.
CCATTTTTACCCATTTTAACCCATTTTTCCATTTTTCCATTTTCCCATCCATTTTTAAATAAATTTCCCATTTTTCCCACCTTTTTTTCCCCTCCCCCGCCCATTTCTCCCCCTCCCCCACCCCGCTGTCCCCTCGCTGTCCCCTCGCTGTCCCCTCGCTGTCCCCTCGGGGCCAATCCATGGCGACAATCGCGACAGTCGCGCCTCTATCGCGATTCCATTCGCGGCCCCGCCATCGATGGGGGGAGGGGTTGGGGACATTGAGGGGACACTGAGGGGACAGCGGTGGCACCGCCACCCCCAGCGGTGGCACTGCCACCCCCGCGTGTCCCCCGCGCGCCGCCTCGGCCTTAATGAGAGAATTAATTAGCGGCGAGGAGAGGGGGAAGCGCTAATTGGGGGGGGGGGGGTTGGGGACAGAGGGGACTGGGGGGAGGGGGGGGCAGGGCCGCGATTGGTGGCACCGGGGTTTGGGGACATTTTTGGGGTCACTTGGGGGGTTTGGGGACAGTTTTGGGGTCACTTGGGGGGTTTGGGGACATTTTTGGGGTCCCTTGGGGGGTTTGGGGACAGTTTTGGGGTCCCTCGGTTGGTGGCACCGATCTGGGGGGCTTGGGGACAGTTTTGGTGTTGCTCGGTTGGTGGCACTGGGGTTTGGGGGGGTTTGGGGACAATTTTGGGGTCCTTCATTTGGTGTCACCCGATTTGGGGACAGTTTTGGGGTCCCTCGCTTGGTGGGGGTCCCTCCCATCCGTGCCTCAGTTTCCCTCCCCCCTGTGCCACCTCTGTCGTCCCCCCCCCCCCCCCCCCGCCCAGGACCTGCAGGAGGGGTTGGGGACAAGTGACAATCGTGTGTGCCCCCCCCTATGCCACCTCTGCCCCCCCAGGACCTGCAGCGGGGGTTGGGGACAAGTGACAATCGTGTGTCCCCCCCCATGCCACCTCTGTCCCCCCAGGACCTGCAGGGGGGGTTGGGGACAAGTGACAATCGTGTGTCCCCCCCCCCCAGACGCTCTCGGGGGGGGGAGGGGGGGTTGGGGACAGGCGACATTCGCCCCCCCCGCGGTGGCGGCCGGGCCCAGCCCATGAATAACGCATCAGCCGCGTGTCCCCGTGTCCCCCCCCCCGCGGGGACAGCGCCACCACCTCGGTCACCAGCTGCCACCGCGGGCCCCCAGGACAGCCCGGGGAGGGGGGGGCAGATCGGGGGGGGACAGATCGGGGAGGGGACAGATCGGGGGGTGACAGATCCAAGGGGGGTGACAAATCGGGGGGGGACAGATCGGGGGGTGACTGATCCAAGGGTGACAAATCGGGGGGGGGGACAGATCGGGGGGGCAGATCGGGGGGGGACAGATCCAAGGGGGGTGACAAATCGGGGGGGGACAGATCGGGGGGGACAGATCGGGGGGGACATGGAGGTGACAGATCGGGGGGGGGGACAGATCCAAGGGTGACAAATCAGGGGGTGACAAGTCCGGGGGGGGAGTGACAGATCCAGGGGTGACAAATCGGGGGGGGGGACAAATCGGGGGGGGACAGATCCAAGGGGGGTGACAAATCGGGGGGGGACAGATCCAAGGGGGGTTGACAGATCCAGGGGTGGGGGGGACATGGGGGTGACAGATCCGGGGGTGACAGATCCGGGGGGGTGACAGATCGTGGGGGGGGGTGACAGATCCAAGGGGGGGGTGACAGATTCAGGGGTGACAAATCGGGGGGTGACAGATCCATCCAGAGGTGACAAATCGGGGGGGGAGGGTGACAGATCCGGGGGGGGTGACAGATTCAGGGGTGACAGATTCAGGGGTGACAGATCCAAGGGGGTGACAGATCCAAGGGGGTGACAGATCCAGAGGTGACAAATCGGGGGGTGACAGAGCCAAGGGGGGAGGTGACAGACTGGGGGGGGCGAGTGACAGCCCTGGGGGGACATGGGGGGGACATGGGGGGACAATGGAGGTAAAAATGGGGGACACTGGGGGGGGACATTGGGGGGCAATGGGGGGACAATGCGGGGGGGACAATGGGGTGACATTGGGGGGACCCTGGGGGGACAATGGAGGCAAAATGGGTGACACTGTGGGGGGACAATGGGGGGGGCAGACACTGCGGGGACATTGGGGTGGCACTGGGGTGACACTGAGGGGGCACTGGAGGGAAAAATGGGGGACAATGGGGGGGACACTGCGGGGACACTGGGGTGACACTGGGGGGGACAATGGGAAAAATGGGGGACAGTAGGAGGGACAATGCGGGGGGACAATGGGGTGACATTGGGGGGACACTGGGGGCCAATAGGGGACAATGGGGGGGACACTGGGGGGACACTGGGGGGGGCACTGGAGGGAAAAATGGGGGACAATGGGGGGGACACTGCGGGGACATTGGGGTGACACTTGGGTGACACTGGGGGACATTGGGGTGACAGTGGGGGACAATGGGGTGACACTGGGGGTGACATTGGGGGGACATTGGGGGCCAATAGGGGACAATGGGGGGGACAATGGGGTGGCACTGGGGGGGACACTGGAGGGAAAAATGGGGGACACTGGGGGGGGACACTGCGGGGACACTGGGGGGGGCAGTGGGGGGACAATGGGGGGGACACTGCGGGGACATTGGGGTGACACTGGGGGGACATTGGGGTGACACTTGGGTGACACTGGGGGACATTGGGGTGACAGTGGGGGACAATGGGGTGACACTGGGGGTGACATTGGGGGGACATTGGGGGCCAATAGGGGACAATGGGGGGACAATGGGGTGGCACTGGGAGGGACACTGGAGGGAAAAATGGGGGACAATGGGGGGGGACACTGCGGGGACAGTGGGGGTGACAGTGGGGGGACATTGGGGTGACACTGGGGTGACACTGGGGGGACACTGGGGTGACACTGGGGGGGACAATGGGGGGCAATGGGGAGGACACTGCGGGGACACTGGGGGGGACAATGGGGGGACACTGGGGGGGACACTGCGGGGACACTGGGGGGACAATGGGGGGACACTGGGGGGGACACTGCGGGGACATTGAGGTGGCACTGGGGTGACACTGGGGGGGGGGCACACTGGTTTTAGGATTTCCCCCCCAATCAGGGCCGGGTTCAGTCCTGTTTATTCGGGAATAAATTCGATATTCGGGAATAAATTCGATGTTCGGGAATAAATTCGGTATTTGGGAATAAATTCGATATTCGGGAATAAATTCGGTATTTGGGATTCATTCTTTGGGATTTGGGATCGCTTCTTTGGGTTCGGGAGGGGCCGGTCCAGCCCCAATTAGGGCGGGGGGCTCTCCCGGGGGGGTTTTTAGGATTTATTTCCCCCCTCCCACCCCCGCGGTCAGGACCGCGTTAAATTCCGTTTATTCGAGATTTATTCTTTGGGATTCCTTCTTTGGGATTCCTTCTTTGGGATTCATTTTTTGGGATTTATTCTTTGGGATTCCTTCTTTGGGATTCATTCTCTGGGATTTGGGATTCAGGCGGTGTCGGGAGCCCCGATCCGGCCCCAATTAGGGCGGGGGGGCTCTCCCGGGGGGGGTTTTGGGATTTCCGCCCCCCTCCCACAGTTAAATCCCATTTATTTAGGATTCATTAATTAGGATTCCTCATTTAGGATTCCTTTATTTGGGATTTGGGATCCGGGAGGTGCCGGGAGCTCCAATTAGGGCGGGGGGGCTCTCCCGGGGGGGGGTTTAGGATTTATTCCCCCCCCCCGCGGTTAAATCCCGTTTATTTGGGATCCATTTATTTAGTATTAATTATTTAGGATTAATTATTAGCGATTCATTCTTTAGGATTCATTCTTTAGGATTTGGGATTCGGGAGGTGCCGGAAATTCCAATTAGGGCGGGGGGGCTCTCCCGGGGGGCCTTTTTAGGATTTATTCCCCTCCCCCCCTCGCGGTTAAATCCCTTTTATTTAGGATTAATTAATCAGGATTCCTCATTTAAGATTCCTTTATTTGGGATTCATTCTTTGGGATTTGGGATCGCTTCTTTGGGATTTGGGAGGTGCCGATCCATCCCCAATTAGGGCGGGGGGGCTCTCCCGGGGGGGGTTTTAGGATTTATTCCCACCCCCTCCCCTCGCGGTTAAATCCCTTTTATTTAGGATTAATTAATCAGGATTCCTCTTTTAGGATTCCTTTATTTGGGATTCATTCTTTGGGATCTGGGATCGGTTCTTTGGGATTCGGGAGGTGCCGATCCATCCCCAATTAGGGCGGGGGGGCTCTCCCGGGGGGGCTTTGGGATTTATTTCCCCCTCCCCGCGGTTAAATCCCATTTATTTAGGATTAATTAATCAGGATTGCTCATTTAGGATTCCTTTATTTGGGATTCATTCTTTGGGATTTGGGATCGGTTCTTTGGGATTCGGGAGGTGCCGATCCATCCCCAATTAGGGCGGGGGGGCTCTCCCGGGGGGGGGTTTAGGATTTATTTCCCCCTCCCCCCGCGGTAAAATCCCATTTATTTAGGATTAATTAATCAGGATTCCTCATTTAGGATTCCTTTATTTGGGATTCATTCTTTGGGATTTGGGATCGCTTCTTTGGGATTCGGGAGGTGCCGATCCATCCCCAATTAGGGCGGGGGGGCTCTCCCGGGGGGGCTTTTTAGGATTTATTCCCACCCCCTCCCCTCGCGGTTAAATCCCTTTTATTTAGGATTAATTAATTAGGATTTCTTATTTAGGATTCCTTTATTTGGGATTCCTTTTTTTGGGATTTGGGATCGGTTCTTTGGGATTCGGGAGGTGCCGATCCATCCCCAATTAGGGCGGGGGGGCTCTCCCGGGGGGGCTTTGGGATTTATTTCCCCCTCCCCGCGGTTAAATCCCATTTATTTAGGATTAATTAATCAGGATTGCTCATTTAGGATTCCTTTATTTGGGATTCATTCTTTGGGATTTGGGATCGGTTCTTTGGGATTCGGGAGGTGCCGATCCATCTCCAATTAGGGCGGGGGGGCTCTCCCGGGGGGGCTTTTTAGGATTTATTCCCCCCCCCTCCCCCCGCGGTTAAATCCCGTTTATTTAGGATTAATTAATCAGGATTCCTCTTTTAGGATTCCTTTATTTGGGATTCATTCTTTGGGATTTGGGATCGGTTCTTTGGGATTCGGGAGGTGCCGATCCATCCCCAATTAGGGCGGGGGGGCTCTCCCGGGGGGGGGTTTAGGATTTATTTCCCCCTCCCCCCGCGGTAAAATCCCATTTATTTAGGATTAATTAATCAGGATTCCTCATTTAGGATTCCTTTATTTGGGATTCATTCTTTGGGATTTGGGATCGCTTCTTTGGGATTCGGGAGGTGCCGATCCCCAATTAGGGCGGGGGGGGCTCTCCCGGGGGGGCTTTTAGGATTTATTCCCCCCCCCCCCCCCCCCACCCCGCGGTTAAATCCCGTTTATTTAGGATTAATTAATTAGGATTTCTTATTTAGGATTCCTTTATTGGGATTCCTTTTTTTGGGATTTGGGATCGGTTCTTTGGGATTCGGGAGGTGCCGATCCATCCCCAATTAGGGCTGGGGGGGCTCTCCCGGGGGGGTTTTTTTAGGATTTCTCCCCCTCCCACAGTGTAAATCCCGTTTATTTGGGATTAATTCTTTAGGATTCCTCATTTAGGATTCCTTCTTTGGGGATTCCTTATTTGGGATTTGGGATTCAGGCGGTGTCGGGAGCCCCGATCCGGCCCCAATCAGGGCGGGGGGGCTCTCCCGGGGGGTTTTTTAGGATTTCTCCCCCTCCCCACAGTTAAATCCCATTTATTTGGGATTCATTCTTTAGGATTCCTCATTTAGGATTCCTTTCTTTGGGATTCATTCTCTGGGATTTGGGATTCAGGCGGTGTCGGGAGCCCCGATCCGGCCCCAATTAGGGCGGGGGGGGCTCTCCCGGGGGGGTTTTTAGGATTTCTCCCCCTCCCCGCGCTCAGCCGGGAGATGGATGGGGTCGGGTTAAAGCCGCGGCCGGCGCCGTTAATTTGGGATCCATCATTTAGGGTTTGGCATTTGGGATTTGGCATTTGGGATTCATTCCCTGCGATTTGGGGTCCGGGAGGTGCCGGGGAATTCCAATTAGGGCGGGGGGGCTCTCCCGGGGGGGCTTTTAGGATTTATTCCGCCCCCTCCCGCGTGAAATCCCATTTATTGGGGATTCATTCTTTTAAGATTCCTTCTTTAGGATTCATTCTTTGGGATTTGGGATCGGTTCTTTGGGATTCGGGAGGTGCCGGGAATTCCAATTAGGCGGGGGGGGCTCTCCCCGGGGGGGTTTTTAGGATTTATTCCGCCCCCTCCCCGCGGTTAAATCCCGTTTATTTGGGGATTCATTCTTTAAGATTCCTTCTTTAGGATTCATTCTTTGGGATTTGGGATCGGTTCTTTGGGATTCGGGAGGTGCCGGGAATTCCAATTAGGGCGGGGGGGCTCTCCCGGGGGGGCTTTTAGGATTTATTCCGCCCCCAACCCCACAGTCAGGACCGGGTTAAATCCCGTTTATTTGGGATCCATTTATTTAGGGATTCATTCTTTAGGATTCCCTATTTGGGATTCATTCCCTGGGATTTGGGGTCCGGGAGGGTGCCGGGAATTCCAATTAGGGCGGGGGGGGCTCTCCCGGGGGGGCTTTTTAGGATTTATTCCGCCCCTCCCCGCGGTTAAATCCCGTTTATTTGGGATTACTTATTTAGGATTAATTAATTAGGATTTCTTATTTAGGATTCCTTTATTTGGGATTTGGGATCCGGGAGGTGCCGGGGAATTCCAATTAGGGCGGGGGGGGCTCTCCCGGGGGGGCTTTTAGGATTTATTCCCCTCCCCCCGCCGCGGTTAAATCCCGTTTATTTGGGATTCATTCTTTAGGATTAATTAATTAGGATTTCTTATTTAGGATTCCTTTATTTGGGATTTGGGATTCGGGAAGGTGCCGGGAATTCCAATTAGGGCGGGGGGGGGCTCTCCCGGGGGGGCTTTTTAGGATTTATTCCGCCCCCCCTCCCCTCGGTTAAATCCCGTTTATTTGGGATTCCTCATTTAGGATTCCTCATTTAGGAATTCCTTATTTGGGATTCCTTATTTAGGATTCATCCTTTAGGATTCATTCTTTGGGATTTGGGGTCCGGGAGGTGCCGGGAATTCCAATTAGGGCGGGGGGGGCTCCCCCGGGGGGCTTTTTAGGATTTATTTCCTCCCCCCGCGGTCAGGACCGGTTTAAATCCCATTTGTTGGGGGTTTCAGATTATTTATTTAGGATAAATTATTTAGGATTAATTATTAGGGATTCATTCTTTGGGATTTGGGATTCGGGAGGTGCCGGGAATTCCAATTAGGGCGGGGGGGGTGGTCTCGGGGTTTTTATTTAGGATTTTTGCCCCCTCTCCGCAATTAAATCCCATTTATTTGGGATTTCAGACTATTTATTTAGGATTAATTATTTAGGATTAATTATTAGGGATTCATTCTTTGGGATTTGGGGTCCGGGAGGTGCCGGGAATTCCAATTAGGGCGGGGGGGCTCTCCCGGGGGGGCTTTTTAGGATTTATTTCCTCCCCCCGCCGCCAGGACCGGGTTAAATCCCATTTATTGGGGATTTCAGATTATTTATTTAGGATTAATTATTTAGGATCAATTATTAGGGATTCATTCTTTGGGATTTGGGATTCGGGAGGTGTCAGGAATTCCAATTAGGGTGGGAGGGGGCTCGGGGTTTTTATTTAGGATTTTTGCCCACCCCTCGGCAATTAAATCCCATTTATTGGGGATTTCAGATTATTTATTTAGGATTAATTATTTAGGATCAATTATTAGGGATTCATTCTTTGGGATTTGGGATTCGGGAGGTGTCAGGAATTCCAATTAGGGTGGGAGGGGGCTCGGGGTTTTTATTTAGGATTTTTGCCCACCCCTCGGCAATTAAATCCCATTTATTGGGGATTTCAGATTATTTATTTAGGATTAATTATTTAGGATCAATTATTAGGGATTCATTCTTTGGGATTTGGGATTCGGGAGGTGCTGGGAATTCCAATTAGGGTGGGAGGGGGCTCGGGGTTTTTATTTAGGATTTTTGCCCCCCCCTCCGCAATTAAATCCCATTTGTTGGGGATTTCAGATTATTTATTTAGGATAAATTATTTAGGATCAATTATTAGGGATTCATTCTTTGGGATTTGGGATTCGGGAGGTGCTGGGAATTCTAATTAGGGCAGGGTTTTTATTTAGGATTTTTGCCCCCCCCCCCGGATCAGGAGCGGGTTCAATCCCATTTATTGGGGATTTACGATTATTTATTTAGGATTAATTATTTGGGATTAATTATTTCGGATCAATTATTAGGGATTCATTCTTTGGGATTTGGGATTTGGGAGGCGCCGGGAGCCCCAGTTAGGGTGGGGGTTTTTTTTTTTAGGATTTTCGGGATGATTATTTGGGATGATTTATTTGGGATTTGGGATGGGTTATTTGGGATTTGGGGTTTCCAGGATGGGTTATTTGGGATTTTCGGGATGATTATTTGGGATGGGTGATTTGGGATTTGGGATGGGTTATTTGGGATTCGGGATGGGTTATTTGGGGTTTGGGATGGGTTATTTGGGATTTGGAATATTTTATTTGGGATTTGGGATGGGTTATTTGGGATTTGGAATGGGTTATTTGGGATTTGGGATGGGTTATTTGGGATTTGGGGTTTCCAGGATGGGTTATTCGGGATTTGGGATTTTTGGGATGGTTCTTTGGGATGGGTTATTTGGGATTTGGGATAGGTTCTTTGGGATGGGTTATTTGGGATTTGGGATAGGTTATTTGGGATGGGTTATTTGTGGTTTGGGATAGGTTATTTGGGATGGGTTATTTGGGATGGGCTGTTTGGGGTTTGGGATGGGTTATTTGGGATTTGGAATGGCTTATTTGGGATTTGGGATGGGTGATTTGGGATTTGGGATCTGGGATGGGTTATTTGGGATTTGGGATGGGTTATTTGGGATTCATTATTTGGGATGGGCTATTTGGGATTTCAGGATGGACTGTTTGGGGTTTGGGATTGGTGATTCGGGATGGGTTCTTTGGGATTTGGAATGGCTTATTTGGGATTTGGGATTTTGGGGATGGATTATTTGGGATTTGGGATTTTGGGGATGGATTATTTGGGATTTGGGCTATTTGGGATTTTCAGAGTGGGTTATTCAGGATCTGTTATTTGGGATTTTTGGGATGGGTTATTTGGGATGGGTTATTTGGGATGGGTTATTTGGGTTTTGGGATGGGTTATTTGGGGTTTGGGATGGGTTATTTGGGATGGGTTATTTGGGTTTTGGGATGGGTTATTTGGGGTGTGGGATGGGTTATTTGGGATTTCAGGATGGGTTATTTGGGATTCGGGATGGGTTATTTGGGGTTTGGGATGGATTATTTGGGATTTGGGATGGGTTATTTGGGATGGGTTATTTGGGATGGGTTATTTAGGATGGGTTATTTGGGGTTTGGGATGGGTTATTTGGGGTTTGGGATGGATTATTTGGGATGGGTTATTTGGGATGGGTTATCTGGGGTTTGGGATGGGTTATTTGGGATGGGTTATTTGGGGTTTGGGATGGGTTATTTGGGGTTTGGGATGGGTTATTTGGGATGGGTTATTTGGGGTTTGGGATGGGTTATTTGGGATGGGTTATTTGGGGTTTGGGATGGGTTATTCGGGATGGGTTATTTGGGATTTGGGATGGGTTATTTGGGGTTTGGGATGGATTATTTGGGATTTGGGATGGGTTATTTGGGGTTTGGATGGGTTATTTGGGGTTTGGGATGGGTTATTTGGGATTTGGATGGGTTATTTGGGATTTGGATGGGTTATTTGGGGTTTGGATGGGTTATTTGGGGTTTGGGATGGGTTATTTGGGATTTGGGATGGGTTATTTGGGATTTGGATGGGTTATCTGGGGTTTGGGATCGGTTATTCGGGATTTGGGATGGGTTATTTGGGATTTGGATGGGTTATCTGGGGTTTGGGATGGGTTATTCGGGATGGGTTATTCGGGATTTGGATGGGTTATCTGGGATTTGGATGGGTTATCTGGGATTTGGATGGGTTATCTGGGGTTTGGGATGGGTTATTCGGGATGGGTTATTTGGGGTTTGGATGGGTTATTCGGGATTTGGGCTATTTGGGATTTGGGATGGGTTATTCGGGATGGGTTATTCGGGATTCAGCCGCTGTCCATCCCAATTCCCTCCGCCGGGAGGGGGCGGGGCCGCCGAGCGCTGACATTTGAACGAGCGCGGAGCCGGGGGGGGAGGGGGAGGGGCGGGGGGGGGGGGGGGGGGGGGAAGGGGGTGTGAGCGTGCACAGGTGTGCAGCGGAGCGTCCAGATGTGCACCGGAGCGTCCAGATGTGCACAGCTGTGCCCAGGTGCGCGTGAGCACGCACAGGTGTGTGAGTGCACAGCTGTGCCCCGCCCCCAGCCCCGTTTTGGGGGGGGGGGGGGGGGGGCTCCGTCCATCTCCCGACCCCGCCCCCAGCCCCATTTGGGCTTAGAAGGGGGAGGGGGAGGGACTGGACCCCCCCCAAAGGAGGGGAGGGGTTTGGGGGTTCCCCATTGCGGCGGGGGAGGGGATGGACCCCAAAATCCGCCCAAATCACCCCAAAATTGCCCAGAATCGCCCCAAAATTGCCCCAGATCCCCCCCAAAATCCCCCCCAGGGCGGGTTGGGGAGGGAGGGACCCCGGGGGTGGGGGAGGGGGAGGGTCCCGCCCCACCCCCCCCCCCGATCGATCCGAGACAAATCCTGACATTTCCAAATCCCGGGATTCGCTCCCGATCGATGGGGGGGGGAGGGGAGGGGGGGGAGGGGGGGGAGGGGAGGGAGACGGGCTGGGCTGGGCTGAGGGGACCCCAAAAATGGGGGTGGACCCCCCCAAAATGTGTCTGGACCCCCCCCAATTGTGACAGGACCCCCCCAGTTGTGTCTGAGCCCCCCCAGATGTGCCCAGAGCCCCCCAAATGTGACAGGACCCCCCCCAGATGTGTCTAGCCCCCCCCCAAATGGGGTTTGGACCCCCCCAGATATGTCTGGACCCCCCCTAATTGCCCAGACCCCCCCCCCCCAGATGTGCTTGGACCCCCCCCCAGATGTGCCTGGACCCCCCCAGATGTGTCTGAGCCCCCCCAGATGTGTCTGAGGCCCCCCAGATGTGTCTGAGCCCCCCCAGATGTGTCTGGACCCCCCTCAATGTGCCCAGCCCCCCGGTCCCTGCCATGCCAGGATTGATGTCCCCCCAATTGTAACAGCCCCCCCCCCCTAATACCCAGAGCCCCCCCAGATGTGTCTGAGCCCCCCCCAGATGTGTCTGAGCCCCCCCAGATGTGTCTGGACCCCCCTGAATGTGCCCTCAGCCCCCTCCCCCGTCCCTGCCATGCCAGGATTGATGTCCCCCCAAATGCCCAGACCCCCCCTCCCAAATACCCAGAGCCCCCCAGATGTGCCTGGACCCCCCCCCCCCAGATGTGTCTGAGCCCCCCCCAGATGTGTCTGGACCCCCCCTCAATGTGCCCGGAGCCCCCCCCGGTCCCTGCCATGCCAGGATTGATGTCCCCCCCCCCCCCCGGCCGGGCCAGCCGAGCGTGCCCGGGGGTCCCGCGGGAGGCGCCGTCAGCGGGAGGGGGAGGGGAGGGAGGGGGAGGGGAGGGGGGGGGCACTGCAAGGGGGGGGGTGGGTCAGAAAAATGGGGAATTGAACCGAAAAATGGGAATGGAACCCCAAAAATGGGGGATGGAACCCCAAAAATGGGGAATTGAACGCTAAAAATGGAGAATGGAACTCTAAAAATGGGGAATGGAACCAAAAAATGGGGGATGGAACCCCAAAAATGGGGAATGGAACCCCAAAAATGGGGAATTGAACACGAAATGGGAAATGGAACCCCACAAATGGGGAATTAAACCCTAAAAATGGGGAATTAAACCCCAAAAATGGGGAATTAAACCTCAAAAATGGGGGGATTAAACCTCAAAATGGGGAATGGAACCCAACAAATGGGGGATTAAACCCAAAAATGGGGAATTAAACCCCAAAAATGGGGAATGGAACCACACAAATGGGGGAATTAAACCCCCAAAAAGGGGGAATTAAACCCCAAAAATGGGGGAATAGGACCTCAAAATGGGGCGGGGGGTTGGGACCTAAAAGTGGGGAATGAACCCCAAAAATGGGGAGGGGGGGAGTGGGCCCAAAAATGGGGAGTGAGACCCTAAAAATGGGGGGTGTTGAGTCCTAAAAATGGGGAATTAAACCCCAAAAATGGGAGGGGGGCTGGGTCCCAAAAATGAGGGATTTGGGTCCCAAAGATGGGGAACTGGACCCTAAAAAGTGGGGGAGCCTGGATCCCAAAAAATGGGGAATTGGATCCCAAAAAAAAGGGGGTTTGGACCTGAAATATGGGGGGACCCCAAAAATGGGGGTGTTATGGGGGAACTGGGGGGGCTCATGGGAGGAGGGGGTCTGGAGTTCTTTATGAGGCTGGAGGCGCATTGGGAGGGGTCTGAACAGTTCAGCCCCCCATTTCTCTCCGATCTGCCTCCCGTTTTTGGGGTGTCTCCCCATTTTTGCAGTGTCCCCAAATGTCGCCGTTCCTGGCCGGGGATTCGAACTCGTCACCTTCCGATCTCCGCCCCGCGCGCGGCTTCGGCCGTTCCCGGAGCGCGCTCGGGCGTTTCCGCCGCTCTCGGCAGTTTCCGTCCACGTTCGGCGCGCCCGCCGTTCCACCCAACAAGGGCGTGGTTTAGGAATAAATAAATATGATTGGTTCGCTGCCGTGAGTGGGCGGGGCTTTTTGGAAAAACCGCTCTACCATTGGCTGGCGGCTTCCTCGCGCCCCCGCCCCTCCTCTTTCTGAATGGCGGCGGGAGGAGGGCGGGACCAACGAGGTTTTCCGCGCTCTGATTGGTGAAAACACTGAGGGCGCCGCGTTCTGATTGGCTAGCGGTTGAAATCCGCGCGCTGATTGGCTGCCGCACTCTGAGGGCTCTGCCGGGCCGCTGCCCCCCTCCCGGAACGTCGCGGGTGAGGTGGGGGGGGTTGAGGGACCCCAGGACCCCCCCCGGGAGCCCTCGGTGAGTGCGGGACCACCGGGAGCCCCGGAGGGCCGGGTGGCAGCGCGGGGAGCCCGGCCCGGGGACGGAGGGGGCCTCCGGAGGGGATGGGATGGGGGCGGGTGGGGGGGAGAACTGCGGGGGTCTCGTGAGGGGGAGGGGGGGGGCTGAGGGGCCTGAGGGGATCTGGGAGGGGGCTGGGAAGGATTTGGGGGGGTTTGAGGGGTTTTGTGAGGGAATTTGGGGGCGCTGAGGAGATTTGGGGGGATCTGAGGGTTTTTGTGAGGGGATTTGGAGGTGCTGAGAGGATTTGGGGGGGTCTGAGGGGTTTTGTGAGGGGATTTGGGGGCGCTGAGGGGATTTGGGGGCGATGAAGGGATTTATGAGGGGATTTGGGGGGGTCTGAAGGAGTTTTGTGAGGGGATTTGGTGTGCTGAGGGGATTTGGGGAGTCCTGGTGAGGATTTGGGGGGGGGTCTGAGGGGTTTCGTGAGGGGATTTGAGGGCACTGAGG
>NW_026776068.1:0-27959 GCF_027477595.1 Haemorhous mexicanus
CCCAAAAACTGCCCAAAAGTGCTCAAAAATCACCCAAAAACTGCCCCAAAACGCCCCAAAAACCGCTCCAAAACTGCTTGAAAATTGCCCCAAAACCTGCACCAAAACTGCCTCAAATCACCCCAAAAAACTGCTTCAAAAATCGCCCAAATCAGCCCAAAAAAAGAGCCCAAAATGGCCCAAATTCACCCCAAAACTGCCCCAAATTCACCCCCAAAATGCCCCAAAACTGCCCCAATTCACCCCAAAATGGCCCCGAAATTTGGGGACCCCCCCGGGCCCGGCGGCGCCTCCGACTCCTGGGGGGGTTTGGGCAAAAAAAATTTGGGTTTAAAAGAGGAAATTTTGGGGGTTTTGGAGCCTTTTTTGGGATTTGGGACCCCCCCAAAATTGGGGGGATTCCCAGGATTTGGGGGGTCTCGATTTTGGGGGATTTTGGGTCAATAAAGTCGAGTTTGAGATGGAAAAATTTGAATTTTTTGTGGTTTTTTTTTTGGTGCTTCAGGAACCCCAAAAATTTGGGATTTACCCCCAAAAAATTCGGGGTTTGGCGGATTTGGGGTTGGAATTTAAATTGAAATTTTTGGTTTGAGAATTTTTGGGGTGGAATTTGGGATTTTTGGGGGAAATTTGGGTTTTTTTTGGGGTTTAAAAGGGGGGTTTTGAGAAGGGAAAACAAGAAAAAAACCCAAAATGGATCAATTTTACCATTTTTTATTGATAAAAATCCATTTATTGCTACAACAAAAAGCACAGAAAAAAAACCCGGGCGGGATTTTGGGGTCCCTGCTTCGATTTTTGGGGTTTCTGGGCGAATTTCTGGGGCTTCCCGGCGGGAATTTTCGCCTTTTTTGGGGAAAATTTTCAAATTTTTCGTGAAATTTTCGCCGTTTTGGGTGGAATTTTTGCCGTTTTTTCCCAAATTTGGAGATTTTCCCCCCGAACTTCTGGAGTGAGGGATCCAGGTGAGCTCTGGGGTCACCTGCAGCTCCTTGAACCCCACAAAATTTTATTTTTTTGGCCTTCCTGGCTGGAATTTCTGCCCTTTTTGGTGAAATTTTGCCATTTTGGTAAAATTTTCACAATTTTTTGCGGAATTTTTTGCCATTTCCCCAAATTTTGGTGATTTTCCCCCAAACTCTGGGGATCCAGGTGAGCTTTGGGGTCACCTGCAGCTCCTTGAACCCCCCAAATTTTATTTTTTGGCCTTCCTGGCTGGAATTTCTGCCGGTTTTTGGGGGCGGTTTTTGCCATTTTTGGTGAAATTTTCGCCGTTTTTCGTGGAACTTTTGCTGTTTTTTACCAAATTTTGGAGATTTTCCCCCAAACTTTTGGAGTGAGGATCCAGGTGAGCTTTGGGGTCACCTGCAGCTCCTTGAACCCCCAAATTTTATTTTTTTGGCCTTCCTGGCTGGAATTTCTGCCCTTTTTGGTGAAATTTTTGCCATTTTGGTAAAATTTTCACCAGTTTTTTGCGGGATTTTTTGCCATTTCCCCCAAATTTTGTGGATTTTCCCCCAAACTCTGGGGATCCAGGTGAGCTTTGGGGTCACCTGCAGCTCCTTGAACCCCCTAAAATTTATTTTTTTGGCCTTCCTGGCTGGAATTTCTGCCATTTTGGGTGGAATTTCTGCCGTTTTTGGGGGCGTTTTTGCCGTTTTTGGTGAAATTTTTGCCGTTCTCGGTGAAATTTTTGCCGTTTTTGGGGGCGTTTTTGCCATTTTTGGTGGAATTTTTGCCGTTTTTGGTGGGATTTTTGCCATTTTGGGTGGAATTTTTGCCGTTCTGGGTGGAATTTTTGCCGTTTTTGGGGGCGTTTTTGCCATTTTTGGTGGAATTTTTGCCATTTTTTGGTGGAATTTCTGCCGTTCTTGGTGGGATTTTTGCCGTTTTTGGTGGAATTTTTGCCGTTCTTGGTGAGATTTTTGCCATTTTGGTGGAATTTCTGCCGTTCTTGATGGAATTTTTGCCGGTTTTGGTGGAATTTTTGCCGTTCTTGGTGAAATTTTTGCCGTTTTGGTGAAATTTTTGCCTTTTTGGTGGAATTTCTGCCATTCTTGGTGGAATTTTTGCCGTTTTGGTGGGATTTTTTGCCATTTTGGGTGGAATTTTGCCGTTTTTGGTGGAATTTTTGCCGTTTTTGGGTGCGAATTTCTGCCGTTCTGGGTGGAATTTTTGCCGTTTCTCGCGGGGTTTCGTCCCTTTTTTCCCGTTTCCCCCGGGTTTTTCGGGGCCGTTTGGGGGTTTCTGGCGGGCTCAGACGAAGGTGACCCTGGTCCTGCTGGGGTTCACCTGCAGGATGTTCAGCCCCTCGTACTCGGCCAGGGCCGCGCTCACCTGGCGGGGGTGAAGCCGCGAGCCCCCAGCACCTCCAGGGCGTGGGGGAGGGGCACCGAGCGCCCCCCGGGCCCCCCCAGGTCCCGCAGGATCCCAAAAATCGCCTCCGACGGCCGGGGGCACCTGGGGGGGGACGGGGGCAGGGTGAGAATTCCCAAAAATCCCCAAAAAAATCCCCAAATCCAGCGAGGTTTACCCCAAAATCTCAAATTTGCCTCGTTTTCACCCAAAATTCCCAAATTTTCCTGGGGTTTCCCAGAGTTGGGGGAGATTCTCCCGAAATTCCGACCCCCCCCCCCCCCCGGGTGTTCCCAGTTTGTGAAATCCCCAAAATTCCCCAAAATTTTTGATTTTCACCCCGAAGGTTTGAAGGTTTGAGATTTCCCCAGAATTCCGAACCCTCTCTGATCCCAACCCCAAAAATCCCCGAAATTCCCCCAAATCCCCTCATCCCCCCCACACCCCAAAATTCAGGATCTTCCCAAAATTTGGGGGTGGAGTCAGGAGTTCCCAGGTCCCAAATGTCCCCAAAACCCCCAGAATTCCCCAAAAAGCCCCAAATTCCCCAGAAAGCCCCAAATATTCCCCAAAAATTCCCCAAATATTCCCCAAAAATTCCCCAAAAAGCCCCAAATTCCCCTAAAAATTCCCCAAAAATTCCCCAAATTCCCCAAAAAGCCCCAAAAATTCCCCAAAAAGCCCCAAATTCCCTAAAAATTCCCCAAAAATTCCCCAAAAGCCCCAAATATTCCCAGAAAGCCCCAAAATTCCCCAAAATTTCCCTAAAATTCCCCAAAAATTCCCCAAAATCCCCAGAAAGCCCCAAAATTCCCCCAAAATTCCCCAAAATTTCCCCAAAATTCCCCCAAAATTCCCCAAAAAGCCCCAAATTCCCAAAAATTCCCCAAATTCCCCCCAAAAGCCCCAAATATTCCCCAAATATTCCCCAAATATTCCCCAAAATTTCCCAAAATTCCCCAAATTCCCCCAAAAGCCCCAAAATTCCCCAAAAATTCCCCCAAAATTCCCCGAAAAGCCCCAAAAAATTCCCTCCAAAATTCCCCAAAATTCCCCAAAAATTCCCAAACCCCCCCAAATCCCCGAGGCGCCCCCAGCGCTCCCCAGTCCGGGATCCCCCCCAGTTTCCCTCTCTGACCTCGGGGAGGGCTCGGGCTCCCCCCGGAGCGAGTCCCGGGCGGCCTCGAGCAGCCGCAGCGCCTCGCTGACGTCGTCCTTCTGCACCTCGGCCCCCAGGCGCAGCCGGGCCTGCCCCACGCCGCCCCACGTCGGCACAGGGGAGAGAAATCGGCACAGGGGAGAGAAATCAGCACCAAAAAAACCCCAAAATCAGCACCAAAAACACCCAAAATCGGCACCAAAAACACCCCACGTCGGCACAGAGACACACATCGGCACGGGGGAGAGAAATTAGCACCAAAACCACCCAAAATCAGCACCAAAACCACCCAAAATCAGCACCAAAAACACCCAAAATCAGCACCAAAAACACCCCACGTCAGCACAGGGGAAAGAAATCGGCACAGGGGAAACAAATTGGCACAGGGGAAAGAAATTAGCACCAAAAACACCCAAAATCAGCACCAAAAACACCCAAAATCGGCACCGAAAAAAACCCACATCGGCACAGAAACACACAAATTGGCACAGAAGACACAAATCGGCACAGGGGAAAGAAATTGGCACAGGAAATACCAAATCAGCAAAGAAAAAACCAAAATCGGCACAGGAGAAACAAATCAGCACCAAAAACACCCAAAATCAGCACAGAAACACCCAAATCGGCACAGGGGACACAAAATTGGCACAAACAAAAACCCAAATCAGCACAGGAAAACACCCCACGTCGGCACAGAGACACACATCGGCACAGGGGAGAGAAATTAGCACAGGAGAAACCAAATCAGCAAAGAGAAAACCAAAATCGGCACAGGAGAAAGAAATCAGCACCAAAAAACCCCAAATCGGCACCAAAAACACCCAAAATCGGCACAGAAAACACAAATCAACAGAGGAGAAAGAAATCAGCACCAAAAACACCAAAATCAGCACTAAATTCACCCAAGTCAGCACAGAAACACACAAATCGGCACAGGAGAAAGAAATCGGCACAGGAAAAACCAAATCAGCAAAGAAAAAACCAAAATCGGCACAGGAGAAAGAAATCAGCACCAAAAAACCCCAAATCGGCACCAAAAAAACCCTAAATCAGCACAGAAACACAAATCGGTAGAGGAGAAACAAATCAGCACCAAAAAAAAAGGCAAAATCGGCACAGAAACACACAAATCAGCACAGAAACACACAAATCAGCACAGAAACACACAAATCGGCACCAAAAAAACCAAATCAGCACCAAAAAACCCAAAATCAGCACAGAAAAAATCCCACATTGACACAGAAAAAACAAATCAGCACAGGAGAAACCAAATCAGCACAAAAAAACCCAAAACCAGCAGAGAAACTCCCAAATTGGCACAGAAAAAACAAATCAGCACTAAATCACCCAAATCAGCACAAAACAAACCAAATCAGCACAAAAAACCCCAAATCAGCACTAAATCACCCAAAATCAGCCCAAAATCAGCACCAGAAACACCCAAAACTGGCACTAAAACCACCCAAAATTCACCCAAAATCGGCACAAAATCCTGACCCAAAAACCCCCAGAATGACCCCAAATCTGAGGGGCCAGCAGGGTCCTGGCAGAGGTGTAGATAACCCCTGACCATGGGGCTGTGGGCTCACTGCCGGCCCATACTGGTCTGTACCGGCCCATACTGGTCTATACCGGTCCATACTGGTCCGTACTGGTCTGTACTGGTCCGTACCAGAGCCGTGGCCAGGCGCAGGATGGCCAGCAGGGTCCTGGCAGAGGTGTAGATAACCCCTGACCATGGGGCTGTGGGCTCACTGCTGGCCCATACCGGTCCATACTGGCCCATACTGGTCTATACCGGTCCATACTGGTCCGTACTGGTCTGTACTGGTCTGTACTGGTCCGTACCAGAGCCGTGGCCAGGCGCAGGATGGCCAGCAGGGTCCTGGCAGAGGTGTAGATAACCCCTGACCATGGGGCTGTGGGCTCACTGCTGGCCCATACCGGTCCATACTGGTCTATACTGGTCTGTACTGGCCCATACTGGTCTGTACTGGTCTGTACTGGTCCATACTGGTTTATACTGGTCCATACTGGTCTATACTGGTCTGTACTGGTCCGTACCAGGGCGGTGGCCAGGCGCAGGATGGCCAGCAGGGTCCTGGCAGAGGTGTAAATGACCCCTGACCATGGGGCTGTGGGCTCACTGCTGGTCTGTACCGGTCCATACTGGTCTGTACTGGTTTATACTGGTCTATACTGGTCCGTACTGGTCCATACTGGTCTGTACTGGTTTATACTGGTCCGTACCAGGGCGGTGGCCAGGCGCAGGATGGCCAGCAGGGTCCTGGCAGAGGTGTAGATAACCCCTGACCCATGTCTGGCACAGCGCTATGGGCTCACTGCCGGCCCATACTGGTCTGTACTGGTCTGTACTGGTCCATACTGGTCTGTACCGGCCCATACCAGCCCATACTGGTCTATACTGGTCTGTACCGGCCCATACTGGTTTATACTGGTCTGTACTGGTCTGTACTGGTCCGTACCAGGGCCGTGGCCAGGCGCAGGATGGCCAGCAGGGTCCTGGCAGAGGTGTAGATAACCCCTGACCATGGGGCTGTGGGCTCACTGCCGGCCCATACCGGCCCATACTGGTCTATACTGGTCTATACCGGCCCATACTGGTTTATACTGGTCTGTACTGGTCCGTACCAGGGCGGTGGCCAGGCGCAGGATGGCCAGCAGGGTCCTGGCAGAGGTGTAGATAACCCCTGACCATGGGGCTGTGGGCTCACTGCCGGCCCATACTGGTCTGTACTGGTCTGTACCGGCCCATACTGGTCCATACTGGTTTATACTGGTCCGTACTGGTCCGTACCAGGGCGGTGGCCAGGCGCAGGATGGCCAGCAGGGTCCTGGCAGGGGTGTAGATAACCCCTGACCATGGGGCTATGGGCTCACTGCCGGCCCATACTGGTCTGTACCGGCCCATACTGGCCCATACTGGTCTGTACTGGTCCGTACCAGGGCGGTGGCCAGGCGCAGGATGGCCAGCAGGGTCCTGGCAGAGGTGTAAATGACCCCTGACCATGGGGCTGTGGGCTCACTGCCGGCCCGTACTGGTCTGTACCAGCCCATACTGGTCCATACTGGTCTATACTGGTTTCTACTGGTCTATACTGGTTTCTACTGGTCCGTACCAGGGCGGTGGCCAGGCGCAGGATGGCCAGCAGGGTCCTGGCAGGGGTGTAGATAACCCCTGACCCATCTCTGGCACAGCGCTGTGGGCTCACTGCCGGCCCATACCGGCCCATACCAGCCCATACTGGTCTGTACTGGTCTGTACTGATCCATACTGGTCTATACTGGTCCATACTGGTCTATACTGGTCTGTACTGGTCCGTACCAGGGCCGTGGCCAGGCGCAGGATGGCCAGCAGGGTCCTGGCAGGGGTGTAGATAACCCCTGACCATGGGGCTGTGGGCTCACTGCTGGCCCATACCGGCCCATACTGGTCCGTACTGGTCTGTACTGGTCTATACTGGTCTATACTGGTCTGTACTGGTCCGTACTGGTCTATACCGGTCCATACTGGTCTATACTGGTCTATACTGGTTTGTACTGGTCCGTACCAGGGCCGTGGCCAGGCGCAGGATGGCCAGCAGGGTCCTGGCAGGGGTGTAGATAACCCCTGACCATGGGGCTGTGGGCTCACTGCTGGCCCATACCGGCCCATACTGGTCTGTACTGGTCTGTACTGGTTTGTACTGGTCTATACTGGTCTGTACTGGTCTGTACTGGTCCGTACCAGGGCCGTGGCCAGGCGCAGGATGGCCAGCAGGGTCCTGGCAGAGGTGTAGAGGCCGTCGTGGCTCTGCCGCCGCAGCTCCACGTAGGCGGCCGTGATGAACTCCCCGAGCGGCTCCGGCAGCCGCGGGCGGCGGCGGCGGCAGCAGCACAGGTAGCGCCTGCAATTGGGGCGAAAAACGGGGATTTTGGGTAATTAATTATTGAAATCGTGGGGCAGCGCCTGCAACGGGGCGAAAAAAGGGGATTTTGGGAAATTAGTTATTGAAATCGTGGAGCAGCGCCTGCAACGGGGGGAAAAACGGGGATTTTGGGAAATTAATTATTGAAATCGTGGAATAACACCGGGGTTTGGGGTGAAAAACGGGGATTTTGGGAAAATTAGTTATTGAAAAAATTAATTATTGAAATCGTGGAGCAGCGCCTGGAACGGGGGGAAAAACAGAGATTTTGGGAAATTATAAATTATTGAAATCGTGGAATAGCGCCGGGACTGGGGCGAAAAACAGGGATTTTGGGGAAATTATACATTGTTGGGATCATGGAACAGTGCCTGGGTTGGGGCGAAAAAAGGGGATTTTGGTAAATTATAAATTATTGGGATCATGGAATAGCGCCTGGAACGGGGGGAAAAAAGGGGATTTTGGGAAATTAGTTATTGAAAAAATTAATTATTGAAATCCTGGAGCAGTGCCTGGATTGGGGTGAAAAACCGGGATTTTGGGAAATTATTAATTATTGAAATCGTGGAGCAGCGCCTGGGTTGGGGCGAAAAACAGAGATTTTGGGAAATTATTAATTATTGAAATCGTAGAGCAGCGCCTGGGTTTGGAGAGAAAAACCGGGATTTTGGTAAATTGTTAATTATTGGGATCATGGAGCAGTGCCTGGGTTGGGGCGAAAAACAGAGATTTTGGGAAATTTGTTATTGAAAAAATTAATTATTGAAATCGTGGAGCAGCGCCTGGAACGGGGGAAAAAACCGGGATTTTGGGAAATTTGTTATTGAAATCGTGGAATAGTGCTGGGATTGGGGGGAAAAAAGGGGATTTTGGTAAATTAATTATTGAAATCATGGAGCAGCGCCTGGTTTGGGGGGAAAAACAGAGATTTTGGGAAAATTAGTTATTGAAAAAATTAATTATTGAAATCGTGGAGCAGCGCCTGGAACGGGGGGAAAAACAGAGATTTTGGGAAATTATTGAAATCATGGAGCAGCGCCGGGATTGGGGCAAAAAAGGGGGATTTTGGTAAATTAGTTATTGAAATCATGGAGCAGCGCCTGGGTTTGAGGGGAAAAACGGGATTTTGGGAAATTAATTGTTGAAATCATGGAATAGTGCCTGGGTTTGGGGGGGAAAACCTGGGGATTTGGGAAATTGGAATTGTGGGGATTTCAAAATTATAAAATTACGGGGGGAAAACCAGGAATTTTGGGAAAAATGGGAATTCTGGGGGGAAACAGGGGAGGTCAAGGGAGAAACAGGAGAAATTTGGGGTGAGAAAAGGGAAATTTGGGGCTAAAAAAGCAAAATTGGGAGGGGAAAAGTGAAATTTTCTGGGAATTTTGGGGCTAAAAAAGCAAAATTTGGAGGGGAAAAGTGAAATTTTTCGGGAATTTTGGGGCTAAAAAAGCAGGAATGGGGGCTGAGGAGGGAGTGGAGGGGAGGAGGAGATTTTGGGGTGAAAAAGGGGGAGTTTGGGGCTCCCACCCACCTCATGAGTTTCATGTCCAGGGGCTGGAAGGCGCTGGGCGGCTCCCGGCAGTGCTGGTGCACGTAGGTGATGTGCTGGGCCAGCCTGAAATGGGGTGAAAAAGGCAAAGTTTGGGAAAATTCGGGGTTTTGGGAATTGGGGGGGACTCCCAGTTTGGCCCAGTTCCTCCCAGTTTGGGCCAGGATCATCCCAGTGGAACCAAGAGGGGCTGGAAGGGGTTTGGGGGAGGGGGAAATGGGAATTTTGGGGTGAAAAATGGGAATTTTGGGGTGAAAAATGGGAATTTTGGGGGTTTTGGGAACTGGGGGGGCCCTCCCAGTTTGGCCCAGTTCATCCCATTAACCCCAAGCCCCTCCCACTGACCCCAAACCCCTCCCACTGACCCCAAACCCCTCCCACTGACCCCAAACCCCTCCCACTGATCCCAAACCCCTCCCACTGACCCCAAACCCCTCCCATTGACCCCAACCCCAACCCAACCACTCCTCCATTGACCCCAAGCCCCTCCCCCCTTAGAGTCTCCTCCCCCAGAGGCCCCTCCCTCCAGAGTCCCCTCCCCCCTCAGCCCCTCCCCCAGAGTCCCCTCCTCCCCTCCCCCAGAGTCCCCTCCCCCAGAGTCCCCTCCCCCTCAGCCCCTCCCCCCAGAGTCCCCTCCCTCCAGAATCCCCTCCTCCCCTCAGCCCTCTGCAGCCCCTCCCCCCCAGAGTCCCCCTCCCCTCTCAGGCCCCTCCCCTCCTCAGCCCATCCCCCCAGTGGCCCCTCCCCCCCATAGCCCCTTTCACCCCCTAGGCCCCTTTCCCCCCACAGTCCCCCTCCCCCCCTTAGCCCCTCCCCTCAGCCCCTCCCTCCCAGAGTCCCATCCCCCCCTCAGCCCCTCCCCCTCAGCCCCTCCCTCAGAGGCCCTTCCCCCTAGAGTCCCCTCCTCCCCTCAGCCCCTCCCCAGCCCGTCCCCCCAGAGTCCCCTCCCCCCTTAGAGTCCCCTCCCCCCGAGGCCCCTGCCCCCAGAGTCCCCTCCCCCCTGAGAGTCCCCTCCCCCAGCCCCTCCCCCCCATAGCCCCTTTCCCCCCATATCCCCTCCCCCCAGAATCCCCCCCCATCCCCCCATATCCCCTCCCCCATATCCCCTCCCCCCATATCCCCTCCCCCATCCCCCATATCCCTCCCCTCCCCACCGCAGGTCGCGCTCCCGCTGCGGCCGGTCCTGCAGCAGCCAGAGCAGGTCGAAGCGCGAGAGCAGCGCGGCGGGCAGGCGCAGGTTGTGCTCCAGGCTGCGCCGCGGGTCGAAGCGGCCCAGCGCCGGGTTGGCGGCGGCCAGCACGGCGCAGCGCGCGTTCAGCGTGGCCGCCACACCCGCCTTGGCCACGGCCACGCTCTGCTGCTCCAGCGCCTCGTGCACGGCCACGCGGTCGCCCTCGGCCATCTTGTCGAACTCGTCGATGCAGCAGACGCCGCGGTCGGCCAGCACCAGCGCGCCGCCCTCCAGCGCCAGCTCGCCGCTGCGCGCGTCCCGCAGCACGGCCGCCGTGAGGCCCACGCCTGAGGAGCCGCGGCCCGTCGTGTACTGGCCTGGGGGGACACGGAAATGGGGGAAAAATGGGTGAAAATAGGGGTAAAATGGGTAAAAATGGGAAAAAATGGGGAGAAATGGCAAAGAAATGGGGGTAAAATGGGTAAAAATGGGGTAAAATGGGTCCTGCAGCACCCATTTAAATGGGGTAAAATGGCCGCCGTCAGGCCCACGCCTGAGGAGCCGCGGCCTGTCGTGTACTGGCCTGGAGGGACACGGAAACGGGGTGAAAAATGGGTGAAAATGGGGGTAAAATGGGGAGAAATAGCAAAGAAATGGGGTAAAATGGGGGTAAAATGGGTAAAAATGGGGTAAAATGGGGATAAAATGGGGTAAAATGGGTCCTGCAGCACGGCCGGGGTGAGGCCCACGCCTGAGGAGCCGCGGCCTGTCGTGTACTGGCCTGGGAGTGGGGAGAAATGGGGTAAAATGGGTGAAAATGGGAAAAAATGGGGAGAAATGGCAAAGAAAGGGGGGTAAAATTGGTAAAAATGGGGATAAAATGGGTAAAAATGGGGTAAAAATGGAGTAAAAATGGGGTAAAATGGGTCCCACAGCACTCATTAAAATGGGGTAAAATGGCCGCCGTCAGGCCCACACCCGAGGAGCCGCGGCCCATCGTGTACTGGCCTGGAATTGGAGGGAAAATGGCTGAAAATGGGGATAAAATGGGAAAAAATGGGGAGAAACAGGGGTAAAATCGGGAGAAATGGCAAAGAAATGGGGATAAAATGGGGTAAAATGGGTCCCGCAGCACGGCCACCGTGAGGCCCACACCTGAGGAGCCGCGGCCTGTTGTGTACTGGCCTGGGGGGACACGGAAATGGGGGAAAAATGGGGGAAAATGGGTGAAAATGGGGATAAAATGGGGTAAAATGGGGATAAAATGGGTAAAAATGGGGTAAAATGGGGTAAAATGGGATAAAATGGGTCCTGCAGCACCCATTAAAATGGGGTAAAATGGCCGCCGTCAGGCCCACGCCTGAGGAGCCGCGGCCTGTCGTGTACTGGCCTGGGAGTGGGGAAAAATGGGGAAAAAATGGGGTAAAATGGGAAAAAATGGGGAGAAATGGCAAAGAAATGGGGGTAAAATGGGGTAAAATGGGGGTAAAATGGGTAAAAATGGGGATAAAATGGGGTAAAATGGGTCCCACAGCACGGCCGCCGTGAGGCCCACGCCTGAGGAGCCGCGGCCCGTCGTGTACTGGCCTGGAATTGGAGGGAAAATGGCTGAAAATGGGGATAAAATGGGAAAAAATGGGGAGAAACAGGGGTAAAATGGGAAAAAATGGCAAAGAAATGGGGATAAAAGGGGATAAAATGGGTCCTGCAGCACGGCCGGGGTGAGGCCCACGCCTGAGGAGCCGCGGCCCGTCGTGTACAGGCCTGGGGGGACACGGAAATGGGGGAAAATGGGGGAAAATGGGGTAAAATGGGTAAAAATGGGAAAAAATGGGGAGAAATGGCAAAGAAACGGGGATAAAATGGGGTAAAATGGGGTAAAATGGGTCCCGCAGCACGGCTGCGGTGAGGCCCACGCCTGAGGAGCCGCGGCCTGTCGTGTACTGGCCTGGGGAGAAATGGGGGAAAAATGGGGTAAAATGGGAAAAAATGGGGAGAAATGGCAAAGAAATGGGGTAAAAATGGGCATGAAATGGGGGTTAAATGGGTAAAAATGGGGTTAAAATGGGGATAAAATGGAGGTAAAATGGGGTAAAATGGGGTAAAATGGGTCCCGCAGCACGGCCGCGGTGAGGCCCACGCCCGAGGAGCCTCGGCCTGTCGTGTACTGGCCTGGGAGTGGGGAGAAATGGGGGAAAAATGTGCAAAAACGGGAAAAAATGAAAAACATGGGTAAAAATGAGCAAAAAGGGGTAAAAAAGGGTAAAAAATGGGCCAAAATGGGCCAAAATGGGGGAAAAATGCGGGAAAATGGGAAAAAATGGCATTAAATTGGCTACAATGGGGGTAAAATGCAGATAAAATGGGTTAAAAGGGGTAAAAATGGGGTAAAAATGGGGGGAAATGGGTAAAAATGGGGGAAAATGGGGTAAAAATGGGGTAAAAATGGGGAAAAATGGGGTAAAAATGGGGTAAAAATGGGAAAAAAATGGGTAAAAATGGGGAAAACCAAAGGGATCACATGGTGAAGAGGAAGAGGGAAATGCCAGAACTGGAGAGGAACTGGAGGAAAGAGAAGAGGAAGGAAATAAATGGAAAGGAAAGGAAAAGGAAGATGAAGGAGGAAGAAGAGGAGGCCGAGGAAGGGAAGGAAGAAGAGGAAGATGAGGAGGAAGAGGAGGAGGAAGAGAAGGAAAAAGAGGAAAAAGAGAAAGATGAGGAAGATGTAAAGGTGAAGGAAAGAAGAGGGGGAGGAAGAGGAAGGGGAGGAAGAAAAGAAAGATGGAGACGAAAAAGGTGAAAAAGAGGAGAGGAAGAGGAAGAGGAAGAGGAGGAGGAAGAGGAAGGGGAGGAGGAAGAGGAGGAGGAGGAGGAAGAGGAAGGGGAGGAGGAAAAGGAAGAAGAAGGGGAGGAGGAAGAAGGGGAGGAGGAAGAAGGGGAGGAGGAAGAAGAGGAAGAGGAAGAGGAGGAGGAAGAGGAAGGGGAGGAGGAAGAGGAAGGGGAGGAGGAAAAGGAAGAAGAAGGGGAGGAGGAAGAGGAAGAAGAAGGGGAGGAGGAAGAAGAGGAAGAGGAAGGGAAGGAGGAAGAGAAGGGGAGGAGGAAGAAAAGGAATAAAAATGAGAAGAGGAGGAAGAAGAAGGGCAGGAAGATGATGAAGATGATGAGGAGGAGGAGGAGGAGGAAGAAAAAGAAGATGAAGAAGATGGAAAAGGTGAAGAAGAGGAAGAGAAAGGAGAAGAAGAGGAAGAAGAGGATGAGGATGAGGAGGAGGAGGAGGAGGAGGAGGAGGAGGAGGAGGAGGAAGAGGAGGAAGAAAAGGAAGATGAAGATGGAAAAGGTGAATAAGAGGAAGAAGAAGAGGAAGAAGAGGAGGAAGAGGATGATGATGAGGATGATGAGGAGGAGGAGGAGGAGGAGGAGGAGGAGGAGGAGGAGGAAGGCACTGACTGCGCGGCGCCA
Organism: Haemorhous mexicanus; assembly: GCF_027477595.1. Taxonomy (NCBI): domain Eukaryota; kingdom Metazoa; phylum Chordata; class Aves; order Passeriformes; family Fringillidae; genus Haemorhous; species Haemorhous mexicanus. Next base: position 13,626 of record NW_026776068.1, read on the forward strand.
GGCGGTCGATGTAGGTCAGCAGCTGGGACTTGGCCACGCCCGGGTCCCCCATCAGGCAGATGTTGATGTTCCCTGGGGACAAAAAACAGAATTTAGGGAAAAATGGGGAAAATGGGGGGAAAATGGGGGGAAAATGGGGGGGAAAAGGGAGGGAAAGGGGAAAAAAAAGGGGGAAAAAGGGGAAAAAAGGGGGAAAAGGGGGAAAAATGGGGGGAAAAGGGGGGGAAGGGGAGAAAAGGGGGGGGGAAAGGGGGAAAAAAGGGAAAAAAAGGGGAAAAAATGAGGGGAAAGGGGGGGAAGTGGAAAAAAAGGGGAAAAATGGGTTAAAAGGGGAAAAAAGGGGGAAAAATGGGGGGAAAGGGGGAAAAATGGGGGGAAAAGGGGGAAAAAAGGGGGAAAAAGGGGGGAAAGGGGGGGGGAAAAAGGGGAAAAATGGGAAAAAATGGGGAAAAAAGGAAAAAAAGGGAGAAAAAAGGGGAAAAAATGAGGGGAAAAGGGGGGCAAATAGGGAAAAATGGGGAGAAAATGGGGGAAAATGGGGGAAAAGGGGAAAAAGGGGAAAAAGGGGAAAAAGGGGGGAAAATGGGTGAAAAGGGGTGGAAAGGGGAAAAAAGGGGGAAAAAGGGGGGAAAAGGGGGGAAAAAGGGGAAAAATGGGGTAAAAAGGGAGAAAAAAAGGAGAAAAAAGGGGAAAAAATGAGGGGAAAAGGGGGGGAAGGGGAAAAATAGGAGAAAAAGGGGAAAAACGGGGGAAAAGGGGGAAAAAAGAGGAGAAAAAGGAGGGGGAAGTGGAAAAAAGAGGGGGGGAAGGGAAACATGGGGAAAAAGGGGGAAAAAGGGAAAAAAAGGGTGAAAAATGGGGGAAAAGGGGGGAAAATGGGGGGGAAAAGGGGGAAAAAAGGGGAAAAAGGGTGAAAAATGGGGGAAAATGGGGAAAAAATGGGGGAAAAAGGGGGAAAAAAGGGGAAAAGGGGGAAATGGGAGGGAAGAGGGGGAAGAAAGGGGGGAAAAACAGGAAAAAGGTGGAGAAAGGGAATAAAAGCAAATGGAAAAAATGGGAAAATATGAGAGAAAAGGGGGAAAAAAAGGGGAAAAAGGGGGGAAAACTTGGGGCAGCTCCTGTGCCTGCAGCCCCTTTCCCCCTGAGAATGTCCTGGGCTGTTTCCTGGGGTTTTCCCGGGGTTTTCCTGGGGTTTTCCCGGGGTTTTTCCGGGGTTTTCCGGGGTTTTCCCGGGTTTTTCCGGGGTTTGGGGCTGACCCCGGATGCGCATCCCGCGGGGGTTCCTCTCCACGCCCCCCACCAGCAGCAGCAGCAGCGACTTCTTCACGTCCTCGTGGCCAAAGATCTCGGGGGCGATGGAGGCCGCCAGCTTCCCGTAGAAATCCTCCCCTGCAAGGGCCAGAAATGGGAAAATTGGGGGCAGGAACCCCAAAATCTGGGCTTGGAATGGCTAAAAATGGGAAATTTGGGGGCAGGAACCTCAAAATCTGGGCTTGGAATGGCTAAAAATGGGAAAATTGGGGGCAGGAACCCCAAAATCTGGGCTTGGAATGGCTAAAAATGGGAAATTTGGGAGCAGGAACCCCAAAATCCGGCATTGGAAGGGTTAAAAATGGGAAATTTGGGGGCAGGAACCCCAAAATCTGGCATTGGAAGGGTCAAAAATGGGAAATTTGGGGTCAGAAATCCAAAATCTGGGCTTGGAAGGGTCAAAAATGGGAAATTTGGGATCAGGAAACCAAAATCTGGTATTGGAAGGGTCAAAAATGGGAAATTTGGGGTCAGAAATCCAAAATCTGGGCTTGGAAGGGCCAAAAATGGGAAATTTGGGGTCAGGAACCCAAAAATCCTCCCCTGAAAGGACGAAAAATGGGAAATTTGGGGACAGGAACTCCAAAATCCGGCATTGGAAGGGTTAAAAATGGGAAATTTGGGGTCAGAAATGCAAAATCCGGCATTGGAAGGGCCAAAAATGGGAAATTTGGGGGCAGGAACCCCAAAATCTGGCATTGGAAGGGCCAAAAATGGGAAATTTGGGGACAGGAAATCCAAAATCCGGCATTGGAAGGGTCAAAAATGGGAAATTTGGGGTCAGAAATGCAAAATCCGGCCTTGGAAGGGTCAAAAATGGGAAATTTGGGGTCAGGAACCCCAAAATCCTCCCCTGAAAGGACGAAAAATGGGAAATTTGGGATCAGGAAATCCAAAATCTGGCATTGGAAGGGTCAAAAATGGGAAATTTGGGGGCAGGAACTCCAAAATCCGGCATTGGAAGGGTTAAAAATGGGAAATTTGGGGGCAGGAACCCCAAAATCCGGCATTGGAAGGGTTAAAAATGGGAAATTTGGGGTCAGAAATGCAAAATCCGGCACTGGAAGGGCCAAAAATGTGAAATTTGGGGTCAGAACCCCCAAATTCGGCTCCAGGAGCCCCAAAAATGGCTCAAACAGCCCCAAAATTGGCTGGAATTGTTCAAAATTGGGCTGGAATGACCCAAAAAAATCCCCCCAATCCCCTTTTTGTCCCCAAAATTCCCAATTTTCCCAAAATCCACTTTTTTTTCCCCCTAAAAATCCCCATTTTCCCCTCAAAAATCCCCATTTTCCCCCCCAAAACCCCATTTTCACCCAAAAATCCCCATTTTACCCCCAAAATCTCCATTTGTCTCCCAAAAATCCCCATTTTTTCCCCAAAATCCCCATTTTCCCCCCCAAAAATCCCCATTATTTCCCCAAAATCCCCATTATTTCCCCCCAAAACTCCCATTTTCCCCCCAAAACTCCCATTTTCCCCCCAAATCCCCTTTTCCCCCCCAAAATCCCCATTTTTCCTCCAAAACTCCCCATTTTTCCCCCAAAATCCCCATTTTTCCCCCCAAATCCCCATTTTCCCCCCAAAATCCCCATTTTCCCCCAAAAAATCCCAATCTTTTTCCCCAAAAAATCCCAATCTTTTCCCAAAAATCCCCATTTTTCCCCCCAAATCTCCCATTTTCCCCCCAAAAATCCCCATTTTTCTCCCACAAATCCCCATTTTCCCCCAAAATCCCCATTTTTTCCCCCAAAATCCCCATTTTTCCCCCAAAAATCCCCATTATTTCCCCCTAAATCTCCCATTTTCCCCCCAAAATCTCCCATTTTTTCCCCAAAAATCCCAATTTTTCTCCCAAAACTCCCCATTTTTCCCCAAAATCCCAATTTTTCTCCCAAATCTCCCATTTTTCCCCAAAATCCCATTTTTCCCCCAAACCCCCGTTTTTCCCAAACTCGCCGTTTTTCGCCCCGGATCTCACCCGTTCCCATGATCTCCTGCAGCTCCTCGGGGCTCAGCTCCCCGGCCTCGCCCTCCTCCTCCTCGCTCTTGTTCACCTTGGCCACGTGGTGCCCCTCCAGGAAGGTCTCTGACAGCAGGCCCTGCGTTTGGGGCGAAAAACGGCGATTTTGGGAAAAATCCGGGAATTTTGGGGATTTTTGGGAAAAAAAATGGGGATTTTTGGGCAGAAAATGGGGATTTTTGGGGGGAAAAATGGGGATTTTTTGGGGGGAAAAGTTGAAATTTTGGAGGGAACAGGTGAGAAGGGATCAGGTGATGCCCCTCCAGGAAGGTCTCTGACAGCAGGCCCTGGATTTGGGGTGAAAAACGGCGATTTTGGGAAAAATCGGGGAAAATTGGGGGTTTTGGGGGGAAAGTGGGGATTTTTGGGGGGAAAAAATGGGGATTTCTGGGGGGAACAGGTGAGAAGGGGACAGGTGATGCCCCTCCAGGAAGGTCTCTGACAGCAGGCCCTGGATTTGGGGCGAAAAACGGCGATTTTGGGAAAAAATCTGGGAATTTTGGGGCAAAAATGGGGATTTTGGGGGGGGAAATGGGGATTTTTGGGGGGGGAACAGGTGAGAATGGGACAGGTGATGCCCCTCCAGGAAGGTCTCTGACAGCAGGCCCTGCGTTTGGGGCAAAAAACGGCGATTTTGGGAAAAATCCGGGAATTTTGGGGGGAAAATGGGGATTTTCTGGAAAAAAAAAGGGGATTTGGGGGGGGAAAAGTTGAAATTTTGGAGAGAACAGGTGAGAAGGGATCAGGTGATGCCTTTTCTAGAAGGTCTCTGACAGCAAACTCTGGGTTTGGGGTGAAAAATGGGAATTTTGGAAAAAAATCTGGGAAATTTCGGGGAAAATTGGGATTTTTCAGAAAAAAAATGGGGATTTTTGGGGGGAAAAATGGGGATTTTGGGGGGGAACAGGTGAGAAGGGGACAGGTGATGCCCCTCCAGGAGGGTCTCTGACAGCAGGCCCTGGATTTGGGGCGAAAAACGGCGATTTTGGGAAAAATCCGGGATTTTTGGGGGGAAAATGGGGATTTTTGGGGGGAAAAGTTGAAATTTTGGAGGGAACAGGTGAGAAGGGATCAGGTGATGCCCTCCAGGAAGGTCTCTGACAGCAGGCCCTGGATTTGGGGCGAAAAACGGCGATTTTGGGAAAAATCCGGGGAAAATGGGGATTTTTGGGGGGAAAATGGGGATTTTTGGAAGAAAAAATGGGGATTTTTGGGGGGAAAAATGGGGATTTTTTGGGGGGAAAATGGGGATTTTGGGGGGAACAGGTGAGAAGGGGACAGGTGATGCCCCTCCAGGAAGGTCTCTGACAGCAAACTCTGGGTTTGGGGCAAAAAACCGCAATTTTGGGAAAAAATCCGGGAAAAATGGGGATTTTGGAAGAAAAAAATGGGGATTTGGGGGGGAAAATGGGGATTTTTGGGAAAAAAAATGGAATATTTTGGTGTGAAAACGGAATTTTCTGGAGGGAACAGGTGAGATTAGGGGTCAGGCAGGTGAGATTTAGGGCAAAGGGCGATTTGGGGGAAAAAAAAGAGAATTTTGGGGGCATTTTTTAGCCCCCAGGTGCATTTTGGGTGTCCCCAGGTGCATTTTGGGTGTCCCCAGGTGTACTTTGGGTGCTCCCAGGTGCATTTTGGGTGTCCCCAGGTGCATTTTGGGTGTCCCCAGGTGTATTTTGGGTGCTCCCAGGTGCATTCTGGGTGTCCCCAGGTGCATTTTGGGTGCTCCCAGGTGTATTTTGGGTGTCCCCAGGTGTGTTTTGGGTGTCCCCAGGTGCATTTTGGGTGCTCCCAGGTGTACTTTGGGTGCTCCCAGGTGCATTTTGGGTGTGCCCAGGTGTATTTTGCACTCACCTGTGTCACCTGCCTGAAGCCAGGTTTCAGCAGGGGCAGGAAGGGGATCCTAGGTGAGTTTTTGGGTGCTCCCAGGTGTACTTTGGGTGTCCCCAGGTGTATTTTGGGTGTGCCCAGGCGCATTTTGGGTGTCCCCAGGTGTATTTTGGGTGTCCCCAGGTGCATTTTGGGTGCTCCCAGGTGCATTTTGGGTGTCCCCAGGTGCATTTGGCACTCACCTGTGTCACCTGCCTGAAGCCAGGTTTCAGCAGGGGCAGGAAGGGGATCTCAGGTGTACTTTGGGTGCCCCCAGGTGCATTTTGGGTGTCCCCAGGTGCATTTTGGGTGTGCCCAGGTGTATTTTAGGTGTCCCCAGGTGCATTTTGGGTGTCCCCAGGTGCATTTTGGGTGTGCCCAGGTGCATTTTGGGTGTCCCCAGGTGCATTTTGGGTGTGCCCAGGTGTGTTTTGCACTCACCTGTGTCACCTGCCTGAAGCCAGGTTTCAGCAGGGGCAGGAAGGGGATCCCAGGTGCATTTTGGGTGTGCCAGGTGTATTTTGTGTGTCCCCAGGCACATTTTGGGTGTCCCCAGGTGCATTTTGGGTGCTCCCAGGTGCATTTTGGGTGTCCCCAGGTGCATTTTGGGTGTTCCCAGGTGCATTTTGGGTGTGCCCAGGTGTACTTTGGGTGTCCCCAGGTGCGTTTTGCACTCACCTGTGTCACCTGCCTGAAGCCAGGTTTCAGCAGGGGCAGGAAGGGGATCCCAGGTGAGTTTTTGGGTGTCCCCAGGTGCATTTTGGGTGTCCCCAGGTGCATTTTGGGTGTCCCCAGGTGCATTTTGGGTGCCCCCAGGTGCATTTTGGGTGTCCCCAGGTGCATTTTGGGTGTCCCCAGGTGTACTTTGGGTGCTCCCAGGTGTACTTTGGGTGTCCCCAGGTGCATTTTGGGTGTGCCCAGGTGTGTTTTGCACTCACCTGTGTCACCTGCCTGAAGCCAGGTTTCAGCAGGGGCAGGAAGGTGATCTCAGGTGTACTTTGGGTGCCCCCAGGTGCATTTTGGGTGTCCCCAGGTGTACTTTGGGTGCCCCCAGGTGCATTTTGGGTGTTCCCAGGTGTACTTTGGGTGCGCCCAGGTGCATTTTGGGTGTCCCCAGGTGCATTTTGGGTGTCCCCAGGTGCATTTGGCACTCACCTGTGTCACCTGCCTGAAGCCAGGTTTCAGCAGGGGCAGGAAGGTGATCCCAGGCGTATTTTGGGTGTCCCCAGGTGCATTTTGGGTGTCCCCAGGTGCATTTTGGGTGCTCCCAGGCGTATTTTGGGTGCTCCCAGGTGAGTTTTTGGGTGTCCCCAGGTGCATTTTGGGTGTCCCCAGGTGTGTTTGGCACTCACCTGTGTCACCTGCCTGAAGCCAGGTTTCAGCAGGGGCAGGAAGGTGATCTCAGGTGTACTTTGGGTGCCCCCAGGTGCATTTTGGGTGTCCCCAGGTGTACTTTGGGTGCCCCCAGGTGCATTTTGGGTGTCCCCAGGTGTATTTTGGGTGTCCCCAGGTGCATTTTGGGTGTCCCCAGGTGCATTTTGGGTGCTCCCAGGTGCATTTTGGGTGTGCCCAGGTGCATTTTGGGTGTCCCCAGGTGCATTTTGGGTGTCCCCAGGTGCATTTTGGGTGCTCCCAGGTGCATTTTGGGTGTTCCCAGGTGTACTTTGGGTGTCCCCAGGTGCATTTTGGGTGTCCCCAGGTGCATTTTGGGTGCTCCCAGGTGTACTTTGGGTGCCCCCAGGTGCATTTTGGGTGTTCCCAGGTGCATTTTGGGTGTCCCCAGGCGCATTTTGGGTGTCCCCAGGTGCATTTTGGGTGTCCCCAGGTGCATTTTGGGTGTCCCCAGGTGTGTTTGGCACTCACCTGTGTCACCTGCCTGAAGCCAGGTTTCAGCAGGGGCAGGAAGGGGATCCCAGGTGAGTTTTTGGGTGTCCCCAGGTGTATTTTGGGTGTGCCCAGGTGCATTTTGGGTGTCCCCAGGTGTACTTTGGGTGCTCCCAGGTGTACTTTGGGTGTCCCCAGGTGCATTTTGGGTGCCCCCAGGTGCATTTTGGGTGTCCCCAGGTGTATTTTGGGTGCCCCCAGGTGCATTTTGGGTGTCCCCAGGTGCATTTTGGGTGTCCCCAGGAGCGTTTGGCACTCACCTGTGTCACCTGCCTGAAGCCAGGTTTCAGCAGGGGCAGGAAGGGGATCCTAGGTGAGTTTTTGGGTGTGCCAGGTGTATTTTGGGTGCTCCCAGGTGCATTTTGGGTGTCCCCAGGTGCATTTTGGGTGTGCCCAGGTGTGTTTTGCACTCACCTGTGTCACCTGCCTGAAGCCAGGTTTCAGCAGGGGCAGGAAGGTGCCCGTGACCCTGACGTGGTCCCCGGGCTGGGCCTGGCGCGTGTTGGCCCCGCACAGGTGCAGCGACAGCGAGCGGGGCAGGTGACCCACGGGCACCTGGTCAGACTGTGAGGACAGGGGAGTGAATTTGGGGACAATAAATTCAATTTTGGGACTTTGGGACCGTTCTGGGGCATTTTCAGTACGCTGTGGGGACGTTCAAGTGAATTTTGGGGATTTGGGGACATTTCTGGGACATTTGGGCCATTAAAGTCAATTCTGGGGAGATTTTTGGACGTTTGGAGACACTTTTTGGACCACTTAGGGACATTAGAGACAATCTGGGGGCATTTCTGGGACATTTGGAGCAATTTTGGGACATTTTGGAACAAGCGGCGCCATTTTGAAGGCCCCGGCCGCCATTTTGGATCCAATTTTGAGGGAATTTTTGAGGATTTTTGAGTTCCCTGAAGGAATTTTTTGGGATTTTGTGGTTTCCCTTCAGGAATTCGGGGATTCCCCCTGGTTTAGGAGCTCCTGAAACCAAAATTCCCAGAACTGGCGGATTTGGAGCCAACTTTAAGACCCTGGAGTGCATTTTAAAGGCCCAGGCCGCCATTTCAGAACCATTTCTGAGGAGATTTTGGAGTTTCCCGAGGAGATTGTTTTTTGATTTTGGGGTTTCCCACAGGAATTTCAGGTCCCCCCCGTCATTTAGGAGCCCCTAAATCCAAAATTCCCAGAATTTGGTGGCTCCGGAGCCATTTTCAGACCTCGGCCACCATTCTAAAGGCCCAGGCCGCCATTATGGAGCCATTTCTGAGGGGATTTTGGAGTTTCCTGAGGGGATTTTCTGGGATTTTGGGGTTTCCCATTAGGAATTCCAGGTTCCCTCCCCCATTTAGGAGCTCTTGAATCCAAACTTCCCAAAATTTGCTGGATTTGGAGCCAACTTTAAGACCCTGGAGCGCATTTAAAGGCCCCGGCCGCCATTTTGAAGGCCCCGGCCTCCATTTCTGAGGGGATTTTGGAGTTTCCTGAGGGGATTTTTTTGGGTTTTGGGGTTTCCTGTCGGGAATTCAAGGATCCCCCCCCTGACTCACGTGCTCCTGGATCCGCAGCTCCTGGAATTTGGTGAATTTGGAGCCCCGGCTCTGCAGGTAGAGCCGCCCCCCCCGAGCGGTTGGTTTGGCACTCCCGGCTCGGGCACAGCAGCAGCGGCGTGAAGGTGGGGCCCTCGATCTGGGAGGGGAAAAACCCCAAAAACTCAAAAAATACCCCCAAAAAATCCCACCTGAACCCCAAAAACTCCACCTGAACCCCAAAAAGTTCCCAAAGATCCCAAAAATTCCCCCCTGAGATCCCCAGAAGTGTCCGTGGAAAAGGCGGGAAAATGGCGCCTTCGCTCTGTGAGGGAAAAAACCCCAAAATCTCCAAGAATACCGCCAAAAAATCCCACCCAAACCCCAAAGCTTCACCTGAATCCCAAAAAATTCCATTTGAACCCCAAAAAATTCTCAAAGATCCCAAAAATTGCCCCCCAAGACCCCCAGAAGTGCCCTTGGAAAAGGCGGGAAAATGGGGCCTTCGCTCTGTGAGGGAAAAAACCCCAAAAACTCAAAAAATCCCCCAAAAATCCCACCTGAACCCCAAAAACTCCACCTGAACCCCAAAAATACCACCCGAATCCCAAAAAATTCCATCTGAACCCCAAAATATCCCAAAAATTCCCCCCCGAGACCCCCAGAAGTGCCCTTGGAAAAGGCGGGAAAATGGGGCCTTCGATCTGTGAGGGGAAAAACCCTAAAAACTCAAAAAATACCCCCAAAAAATCCCACCTGAACCCCAAAAACTCCACCTGAACCCCAAAAATACCACCCGAATCCCAAAAAATTCCCAAAGATTCCAAAAATTCCCCCCTGAGACCCCCAGAAGTGCCTTTGGAAAAGGCGGGAAAATGGCGCCTTCGATCTGTGAGGGGAAAAATCCCAAACCCTCAGAGAATACCCCCAAAAACCCACCTGAAATCCTCCCAAAACTCCTGAAATTCCACAAAAACCCATCCCAGTCCCTCCCAGTATGTCCCAGTACCGGCTGGTAGGTCTCGGCCCCGCACTGGTCGCAGCTGTAGGTGGCCACGCGCAGCAGCGGCCGCACCTCGCTGGCCCTGGTGACGACTCCCTGCACGGTGACCAGGGCGCCGATGGAGCTGGCGCGCAGCTCCCGCGGGGACACGGCCTTGGAGCACGAGGGGGCGCGGAAATAGAGCTCGCTTTGGGGTGAAAAACGGGGGTTTTGGGAAAAAACAGAATTGTGAGAGGGAAATGGGGGAAAAAAATGGGGAAAAATGGGGAAAAAATGGGGAAAAATGGGCCTGCAGCTCCCGCGGGGACACGGCCTTGGAGCACGAGGGGGCGCGGAAATACAGCTCGCTTTGGGGTGAAAAACGGGGGTTTTGGGAAAAATAGAATTGTGAGAGGGAAATGGGGGAAAAAATGGGGAAAAATGGGGAAAAAATGGGGAAAAATGGGGCCTGCAGCTCCCGCGGGGACACGGCCTTGGAGCATGAGGGGGCGCGGAAATAGAGCTCGCTTTGGGGTGAAAAACGGGGGTTTTGGGAAAAATAGAATTGTGAGAGGGAAAAATAGGCATTTGAGGGAAAAAATGGGGATTTGGGAGTAAAAAAAAAGGGAATTATGGGGGAAAAAGGGGGGGAGTTGGGGAAGAAGTGAGGGAGAAAAGGTGGGAAAATGAGAGAAAATGGGGGAAAAACGGGGGAAAAAGGGACATGGGGGAGGGTTGGGATTTTGGGGTGCCCAGGAATTGGGTCTGGGGTCCCCAGGGTCCTGCCCAGACTCACAAACGCCGCAGCAGTTCCGGGGGGAACTGATTTTGGGGGCTCCTGGGGGCGCCCCCCGCCCGGCCCCGCTGCTCCAGCAGCAGCCGATGCTCCAGGTAAACGTCCAGGGGGTCCCGGGGGGCAGCCTGGGAGGGGGGAAATGGAGGGAGGGGGCTCAGGGGGGAACTGGGGGATCCCCCACGCAAAATTCCTCTCAAAATTGTCCCGAACTCACCCCTAAAACCTTTAAAGACCCCCCGAGACCCCTCCAGGGCCCCCTAAAATCCCCCCAAAATCCCAAATTTGGGGTTTGCTGATCTCAGTGGAGCACCAGACATTGACCGCCCCCCCACCATGACCCTAAAATCCCCCCTAAAAAAACCCTAAAACCTTCTAAAACCTCCTAAGAACCCCTAAAAATGTCCTAAAACCCCCAAAATCCCCCAAATTTGGGTCTCCCTGATCTCAGCAGAGCCAGACAGGGGCAGCAGCTCGTGCACGGCGTCAAAGAAGACGCGGCCGGAGCGCCAGAAACTGACCCTAAATCCCCTAAAAATTTCCTTAAAAACCCCCAAAATCACCCAAAATCTCCTAAAAAACCCTAAAAATGTCATAAAACCCCTAAAATCCCTAATCTGGGGCTCTCTGACCTCAGAAGAGCCGAACAGGGGCAGAAACTCATGGACAGTGTCCGAGAGGACGCGGCCGGAGTGCCGGACACTGACCCTAAACCCCCTAAAAACTCCCCAAAAAAACCCCAAAAACTCCCCCAAAATGTCCTAAAAACCCCAAAATCCCCCAAATTTGGCCTCCTTGACCTCAGCAGAGCCGAACTGGGGCAGCAGCTCGTGCACAGCATCCGAGAAGACGCGGCCGTAGCGCCGGACGTTCTCCGCCACGGCCTCGGCCAGCTCGGGCTCATCCTCGGCCACATCGTCCAGGGCCACCCACAGGGCCACCTGCTCCCGGCGGGCCAGCGCCGTCTGAGGGGAAAATGGGGTGAAAAGTGGGGATTTTGGGAAAAAATGGGGATTTGGGGTGAGAAATGGGGATTTGGGGGTGAGAAATGGGGATTTTGGGGTGAAAAATGGGGGTTTTGAAAGTTGTCCAGGGCCACCCACAGGGCCACCTGCTCCCGGCGGGCCAGCGCCGTCTGAGGGGAAAATGGGGTGAAAAGTGGGGGTTTTGGGAAAAAATGGGGATTTGGGGTGAGAAATTAGGGATTTCGGGTGAGAAATGGGGATTTTGGGGTGAAAAATGGGGGTTTTGGAGGTCGTCCAGGGCCACCCACAGGGCCACCTGCTCCCGGCGGGCCAGCGCCATCTGAGGGGAAAATGGGTGAAAAATGGGGATTTTGGGAAAAATGGGGATTTGGGGTGAAAAACAGGGGTTTTGGCGTGAAAAATGGGGATTTTGGGGTGAGAAATGGGCATTTTGGGGTGAGAAATGGGGATTTGGGGTGAAAAATGGGGATTTTGGGGTGAGAAATGGGGATTTGGGGTGAAAAATGGGGATTTGAGGTGAAAAATGGGGATTTAGGGTGAAAAACAGGGGGTTTGGGGTGAAAAATGGGGGTTAGGGGTGAAAAATGGGGGTTTGGGGGGAATTTGGGGATGCTGGAAGGGGTTTGGGGAGGATTGGAAGGATTTAGGGTGAGTGGGGAGGGGTTTTGGGGGGACTTGAGAAGTCTTAGGAAGGACTTGAGGGGATTCGAGGTGGGATTTGAGAGAGTTTGGGGGGGTCAGGGTGGAATCCGAGGGGATTTGAGGAGATTTCGGGTCAGTTTTGGGGGTGCCGGCCCTCACCAGCTGCTCCCGGTACGGGAACTCCTTGCGCCCGTCGGGTCCATCCCGGTAAAACTCCTGAAAAAAACCGCTTGGCCTTCTCTGAGGGGGAAACAGAGACCGAGAGGGGAGGCTCAGGCACGGGAGGAAGAGTCGCGATATCGCGGCAATGTCCCGATAATCGGGGGGGGGTCCCGACAGCGGATCAATAACGGGTCAATAACGGAGTCCCGGCTCCCCCCGCTGGCCTCAAACCTTTCTCGCTGTCGTAGTCGCGCGGGGCCATGGCGGGGCCGCTGCTGTCGCGATTCCCTGTCGCGATATTCCCCTCACGATCGCGATTTTCCCCTCAGAGCCGCTCCCCCCTTTTCCCGCCACCCTCCTTCCCCCTCACGGCGAGTGGCGCGAAAAACCGGCAGCCACGTGACGGCCGCCGGCCAATCAAAACGCAGGGGCCAACTTCCGCGTGACGACAGCGCCGGCCAATCACAGCAGAGGACGCGCGGAGGCGGGGATAGACCGGCCAATAGGAAGGCTCGGCGCTGCCCACGTGCGGCGAGGCCACGCCCGCGGTGGGCGGGGCCGCGCGCGCGGCGGCGGCGGGAACCGGCCCGGAGGTTCGGGGGGCCCGGGAGGGGCTTGGCCACGCCCCCTCTTAAAGGGGCCGCGTCGCTTTTTGGGGCGGATTTTGGGGTTTTTTGGGGGGTCCCGAGGGAATTTTGGGGGGGTGCGGAGGGGTTGGGGGGCTCCGGGGTCTGGGGGGGGGGGTCAGAGGTTGGGAGGCTCAGCTCTGAGGGAGGCTCCGTTTTTGGAGGGTTCGGATTTGGGGGGGGCTCAGTTTTGGGGGGATTTGGGAGATTTTGGGGAATTTTGGGGGTCTCTGATCCCTCTTTTTCCTCCTCCCCCCTCAGATGCTTTCCCCAGCTCTTCATCCTCAGCTCCAAGGGGGATCCCCTGATCCACAGGGACTGTATCCCTCAAAACAGCCCCAAATCCCCCCAAAATCACCCCAAAAATCCACCCGGGACCCCAAAATCCGCCCCCCAAACCCCTCCAGACCCTCCCAGGACCCTCAAATCCCCCCAAAATCCCCTCAGGATCTCCAAATCTCCTCACACCCCACCCCAGGACCCCCCAAATTTCCTGAATTCCCCAAAATCCCACCTGGATCCCCAAATCTCCCCAAAATCTCCCCAAAACCCCGCCAGGACTCCCCAATTTCCTTGACCGCCCCCCCAAAATCCCTCCAAACCCCTCAGGACCTCCCAAATCCCCCCCAAATTTCCTTGAGCCCCCCCCAACCCCCCCCCAGGACCCCCCCAAATTCCCTTCAAACCCCCCAAATTGCCCCCAGATTTCCTTGACCCCCCCCAAAATCCCCCCAGGACCCCCCCCAGGACCCCCCAAAATCCCCCAGGACCCCCCCCAAAATCCCCCCAAATTTCCTTGATCCCCCTCCCAAACCCCCCCCAATCCCCCCAGGACCCCCCCAGCACCCCCCAAAATCCCCCAGGACCCCCCAAGTTCCCCCCAAATTTCCTTGACCCCCCTCCCAAACCCCCCAAATCTCCTTCAATCCCCCCCAGGACCCCCCAAATCCCCCCCCAAAGCCCCCTAGGACACCCCAAATTCCCCCCAAATTTCCTTGACCCCCATCCCAATCCCCCCCAGGACCCCCCAAATTTCCTTGACCCCCCCCCAAATCTCCCCCAAACCCCCCCAGGACCCCCCAAATTTCCTTGAACCCCCCCCCTCCAAATCCCCCCCAAACCCCCCCAGGACCCCCCAATCCCCCCCAGGACCCCCAAATTTCCTTGACCCCCCCCCCCAAATCCTCTCAAATCCCCCTCAAACCCCCCCCAGGACCCCCCCAAATCCCCCCAAATTTCCTTGACCCCCGCCAAATCCCCTCAAATTCCCCCAAACCCCCCAGGACCCCCCCAATCCCCCCCCCAGGACCCCCCCAAATTTCCTTGACCCCACCCCCCAAATCCCCTCAAATCTCCCCCAAACCCCCCCAGGACCCCCCAAATCCCCCCAGGACCCCCCAATCCCCCCCCCAGGACCCCCCAAATCCCCCCCAAATTTCCTTGACCCCCCCCCCCCCAAATCCCCTCAAATCCCCCCCAACCCCCCCCCCCCCAGGACCCCCCAACCCCCAGACCCCCCAAGGACCCCCCAAATTC